>NC_090922.1:1000944454-1001137254 GCF_040938575.1 Ambystoma mexicanum
CATCCTTCCAGATCCAGATGCCAAGACTCTTGCAAGCAGTAGAGAACTATTGATTCCAGCAAGGCCTAAATCCTCAAACTTAATCTTGCAACCCAGTGAAGCTCTGTGGTGTGAGAAGGCCTTTTGAACCAGTATCCTGAAATTCTCTGGCTTGCTACCACAAAGCTTGCCTGAGGAACTTGCTATCCAGCTGATTGAAATACCCACACAAGGAGGGCAGATCATGTGCCAATCCGGGACCGGCCTATATGATCCAATCCCGTGCCTGATGTGCTGTTCTTCATAGACCAGATCCAATCCATGACCGGAACTGACGGCCCAATTTAATAACTTATTCTGTTAGTATTAATAGTGACCCAGAGTATATTTGCATTGTCTTATCCCAATTTATTTCCCACTTGGACTTTGAGATTTCAAAAGTTTTCTTCTGGCTAAATCATTGCTTGTGGTTAATTGCAACTGTTGAAAGCGGCTCCCATAGGAATTTATAACAATTTATGTACTTTTGACCACATTTGGTGTTTTTGCCCAGTCATTTCCAAAGACAATTGCAAAGCCATTCTGACACTAAAAAGTCAATTCCGTTTTTCACTTGTGTTTGAAGGGGGAAGGTGGGAGTGATATTCTGTTTGGTGTGTGCTATTCCCGAATACCTGCTCTCTCCTCACATCTATTCATTGCCTTTTGGGGTGTTGATGTGTGTTGCAGGGGGAACCTCTAACCATAGTGCCATCTATACCAAACCAACACAAAAGTATTATTTTCTGTGCTGCATTCGTTGTATGCTCATTCCTTGATTCCTAGTGTATTAAAGATACTATTCAGTGTTCTATCACCCCATTGGTGAGTGTTGTTTACCTATTAAAGTATATTGTGATTTGAATTCTAAATACATAAATAAATATTTACCTTTGCAAACTAGCCTGATTCCTGGTTCAGTGTGACCGGGGGTGGGGGGTTCCAGGAGAAGGGTATGATACGAGTGGTATATCGTTCAGAATATTGAACGTATAGATAAAATAAATAAGGGCTTCAATTGTGCACTACACGCTGGGCGTGACTTGGGTGGGGGCCGGATTGAAATCCCTTACATGTAGAGGCCAATAACCAACAAACACGTCTACGCCTGACCGCTGCAAATATTAAAGAATTTACGGAGAAGTATACCAAACCATCAACCTTCAACAACACCAGAAAGACCAAACTACCTTCTGTTATTGGTCAAATACAGGAAGGAGCCAAAAGAGGCAACAAAGCCACCACAAAACAAATCACGCTTATAACAAAGCAGTGGTGGATAAAAAAAGATCATTGAGGAAACTGAAGAGAGCCGCCATTGCCAAGAACACTGAAATGACATGGGCGACCTGGCAAAACGAAACAAAGATCTATAAAGCATGGTTAAAAAGTTACAAATGTACCCTCTGTCAAAATGACGCTGAGACTATGCTAAGAACCTTGAGCACCAAAAGAGCTGGTGACTTCTGGTCCCTAATCAACAAAGCAAACTCCTCTCTCGTCAACTCAGTCCCAGAAGCAGTGTGGGTAAAGTTCTTCTCGCAGCTCTTTGCCGCTCCACAGACTGGCAGGGCAATCGCGGTGAGAAACACAGAATGTCCCTGGATCAACCTGCCTACCAAAGACGACATAAAAGAAGCAATAAGAAGACTTAAAACATCTAGAGCCCCGGGTCCAGTTGGGCTAACGAACATCAACCTAAAACACCACATTGAGGAATGGACCAATTTCATCAGCCTTATCTTCACTCATTCTAGAAAAACCAGACAAATTCCTACTTCATGGACACAAGCTGTCGTGGTGCCGATTTTCAAGAGGGGCAACAGAGAAGTCCTGGCAAACTACCGCCCTATCGCTTTCCTGGATATTATCGGGAACATTTTCACAACCCTCCTACTGCACCACCTTCAAAAATGGGCCAGAACATCGCCAAGCGCAGACCCTTTCCAGATGGGATTTCAAAAAAATGGAAGCACTGCGTGAACATCCTACTGCTTAACATAATAAAATCAACGATCAAACAGGATGCTCCAACAGTCTTCTTGGCCTTTGTCGACCTGTCTCAGGCCTTTGATAAAGTAGACATCCTGTGGAACAAACTAAAAGCCTGGAACTGTCCAGCGGAAATACTGGACCCTGTAATGGCCTTGCACACGCAAACAACACTACGGGTTTGCCTAAACCGACAAGGTCTCCTGTCCAATGAAATATCATCGTAACGAGGTGTCAAGCAGGGGTGTCCGCTTGCACCAGCCTTGTTTTTGGCCTTTTTGGGTGACTATAAGGATTCAGAGACGACGACTCGAGCCTTTCCTCCGAAAATAGGCGATGTTCTGGTCTCACGCATTCTATATGCGGACGACATGATCTAACTAGAACAGACTCCTATAGGCCTCCAGCGTCAGCTAAACAATCTTACAATGTACATGGAAATCAACAACACCAAGACAAAAATCATGATTCTGGGTAAACACCCTCACAAGAAAAAAAACAACTCAAATTGGTTCTTGAATAACGTGAAAATAGAAGTGGTGCTGCACTTCAAATACCTCGAGTGACAATCGATGGATCATTAAAAGAGCAAAAAATGCAGCAGATCCTGTGGGATAAAACAAAGAATCTTACATCTCAAATGAGAACCATCGACAAGAAATACGGAAAGTTCTCCCTACTACCTGTCATTCAATTCTACAAGGGCAAAGTTGTACTGACTGTTACGTATTGAATGGATGCCACCATAAACATGCCGGTCTTGATATGGCCTAAATTGGGAGGATACATGTGGAGGTCAGTGCTCGGCCTCCCCAACTCGATCTCTATGGCTGCCCTCAGATGAGAACTTGGTCTACTGTCACTAGCTGCAACTGTAGAGCTTCGCTCCATGCAACTATACAGAAAAACGTTACTTCAAGACGGCCTTCCGATATACAGGATCATCGACGAAGAAATTAAAAAGAACCAATGTAAAACACTAAGCACGTGGGCAGAGGACCAAAAGACCAAATTGAACGATCTAGCTTGTACTGCAGACAACCTCAAGGGAAATCCACAAAGAATCATATTCAAAATGGAATGTCTAGACTGGATCAAAACGGGGACAAAGCAGTAGCCAACAAACTGCTAAAACATTGTAGGGTGTCCTGACCCACGTTTAAGCTACCCTGCTACAACATTTGGTGCTGTGGGCTTAGGAAATTCAAGATGGCGGAAAACCCACATGTGCGCCGAAATCCAGGAAAGCTGCGCAGTTGTGCGCACACCAAAATGGTTACCTAACTTGCCACCCACCAGGGTAAAGAAAGGTCTTTGTTAACAAAATCCACTTTTACTGATGTCAAAAAGTTGCTGAAATCGTGACTCATTGGACCACTTTAAAGATTCAACCCTTTTTGTGGGGTTCCACATAACCATCTTACTGTAAGGAGCCCCATCAAAACAATGTTAAGCAAGGATTTACTACCATGTAAGAACCATTCCTGTTTAGAATGCATTAATCCAAGAAAATCCCCAAAATGGGTGCAGTACCAGTACTCACCACTATCCAAAAGCCGGCGTTTTAAAACCCACTGTGTGTTTTTCTGAAGGCAAGCAAAATGCCTATTTCAAACCTTGCAACATGTGCAAAATATTCACTGAACACCAGCAGACATTTGGCAGAATGGAGTTTTGTGTGCCTACAAAATCTGGGAAATGAAGAGCCCAGAAACAATGCTTATAACAAAAATGCTATGGAGTCAGCAGCTTAAGCCTAACTGCAACTGGATTTAAAACCACCAAAATCGAAAATGTTAAATTAAATGAGTGACCTATGTTTGGTGTCACATGCCTTTGTAACTGTTGAAATGTCATAGTTTTGCACTTAGAATCAGCATTCTAGCTGCATGTGTAAAATTACAAGTTATTTTAAAAGCAACAAAAAGTTAGCTGAAGGTCTGGCTTAAGGAACTTGATTTTGCCTAGCAACGGATCCCATCAGGAGTGAAACTTGAGTCACAACTATGTTCCCAGGCCAACCTTCCTTTTGCTGCCCACACAAAGGATATGCCATCTATCTGATAATTGAATTATCTGTGCTCTGCCAGAGAGTGAACAAAGCCCTCTCCACTCAGGCAAAGGTTTTTATTACAGACGTCGTAAAAAGTGGCTTCCTCCTGGAGAAGCTGGGAGGGGCACTGCCTGTGAGAAGCAAGCTGGCTTGGCAGAAACTGGAAAGACTGGTTTCTGTACCATGTGACCTGAAAAGACACACCCCTGCAGCAAGGATATGGTTTTATAAAAAGGGGGATAATTCATAGTGCGGACATGTGAAAATTTTATAAATGATACCATAATTCTTGTGATTTTTCTGCCCACAGTTTAAGACGTGGTAGGAACCGGTGGTATGTTCAGGGGGGTTTTAGCGGAAAAGTGGATATTACTCTAAATGTGTGCATGTTAAAAATCTGAAACTTCATCAGTTAATGTCCCTACCCCCTGCACACATGTATGTAAAGTTGGGTCCATGTCGGAAATTGAAAAAGCAGTTAAAAAGTCAATTATGTACACTCTTTGAATGCAAGCTCCGAGAATGAGCAGATTTGGACATAGACATGGCTAAATTCAGCCACACCATGTATATGTAATTTCAAACAACTGTGTAACTCTGAAGTATGGATTTTGATCATATATATATTTGGGTGCACAGATGATAAGGGAGGATGTTTCAAGAGATCATAAAATGACATCAATCTGACTCACAGTTCAGTTTGCCAATCAAGCGGAGGAATGGAAGCCTGACCAATGACGAATGAGAGGGGCAAGTCTAGTGATGCAACACACACACCCATTCTCAAGAAACAGATAAAAGCAGAGAGTCAGGACACATAGAGACATTCAATTTCATCTGCCGCTGGAAGCCCTGCCGGAAAAATCCATACTTACCTCCATCAAACTCCAGAAAGCCAAACTAGAGACTTCAATCTATCCAGAGCAGAGACCAGACCAGAGAGAAAGCAGTGCTGTGCCTAGCAGAGACCAGACCAGAGAGAAAGCAGTGCTGTGCCTAGCCGAGACCAGACCAGGCGCTGTGAGCAGAATCCGGAAAGACCTGACCAGACTGAAGATCGTGACCAAGTCGCTTTCCTGTTCAAAATCTCTTGTGAGTACTTAGCAAAACTCAGAACACATCTCTTAGTTTAAATTCATCTAATTCAATCTATTTAACCTAAGTAGAACTGCCTCCTATCTGTCACCTGTCATTTCTAGTAAAATTTGTCATTTTGAAAAAGTGTGCGTTTAAAATTTACAAAACCAAAAACGACCTTTACTAAATTACTCATATCTCCGCAACCGTTTGGGCTAGAGACTTGCAATAACTTTCATTTGGAAGCTGAGATCCCAAGCTTTCCTAGGACCCCAAAACGGTAGAGATAGTCCTTGCGGTTCCTTTGTAATAGCGCTCGGCGCATCCGCGAATTTTGCCGCGATTTGCAATTTCTTCACATGTAAAAAAACTGCTGCTGCCTGATTTCATTTGCCAGAAATTCGTTTAACCTGTTAACTATCCCTGCATCATTGCTAGTGTGAGCCTGGACTAATATTAACTAGATACCACTCATCCTGAACCTCTAAAAGGGAATTAAGAGCGTTTCCAGCATATTTCTCATTCATTGCTAGCACCTATCAAAGCATTTGCCTGTGTTTTCAAACTTCTGTTTAAGCTTGCTGGATTGAACTGAATTACAGTTGATTGCATTTCTGAGAACTGTGTGTTTTCCTTCCATTTCCTTGCCTTGCATCAAGGGGGGGAGGGGAGTAGCCAGAGAAAAGTGATTACATTGTTTGGTTGAAATCATATTGCGTATTTTCTGTACTGCATTCATTGAATATTGCATCCACCTGAGCCTACATAAAGCATCCTCTACCACATTATACTTTTGTTCCTATTTACCAGTGTGCTACCTTATCCATTTCATGTCAACTCATTAGTGATTAAAGAAGTGTGCTAGTGCCAGATTCTCCGTTGTTAATATTTACCATATCAGATTAAGTGTGATATTCAATTATTAATTTATTAAAAAGTGTGATATATATTTTAATTTATCAAATAAACCTTTTAAACTTGCAAAACAGAATTACTTCTTGGCTCAGTGGGGTCAGGGGGATTCCAAGAGAGGGGTGTTATATAGGGGTAGTCATCCAGAACGCATGAACTGGACCTAAAGATATATCAATAAGGGTTTTCATTCAGTATTCTAGACTAGGCGTTAACTTAGCTGTAGTGCTGAATTGAATCCTCTTACAAAGTGGGGGCTCGAGCCGAGACGTTGGGTTAGATTTACCACTTGTGCAGCTTAATACAGTGTGCTAACTGACGGGATACATACATCCGGTCGGATCACCACGCTGCATTACGCTGTGAAGCATTCCTCAAAAGGGACACCCCAAGAAAAGTTCTGTTCTGCAAAAATAAAATACAAACTTCTGTAAGTCAGGACAGAGACCAATCTCTAGAATGACGACCTTAGTAGACATGAAAATAGCCAGAGAGCACCTCTTGCATAAGCTATTTGTGAGAGGTGAATGGACCGAACAGGGCCAGGATGTGTGGTTGCAGGCCATCACACAACAGGTCACTGAAACAGGGTCAGATATATATAGAGATCAGGGTCCCTTACATGTGGCCCTGAGTGAACTATATATGGCTCCTAAAGCCAAAGAGGAACACAATAAGATTGCCAGGATAGCAGCATACCTGTACCTATATATGGGAGACATGCAGGATAGATGTGCTGAAAGCCAAAATCTGGCAAATAGGCAACAGATGGCATTACAGAAGGCCCAATCTGATCTGGACTCTTCTGAGCAGAGGCTGCAGAGGAGCCAGGAGGCAGAAAATGATAGTAGGCAATATATCATTAAAATAAAAGAGGATATGGGCATCCTACAACAGGAAAAGACAGACCAGGATACCCGATTTCTGGCCCTGCAGAAGGAGCACCAAGACAGTTTGGACTCCTTACTGCAGAACCAGAAAAAGCTGGAGCAACAGATCAATTTCAACAGGGCATGCACAGAGCAGGTAGCCACCCTGCAAATCCAACTAGACAGAGAGAAAGAGGAGAGCAACAAACTAATTTTGAAAGACCTAGATACCCAGGCAGAGTTTGATCAGGAGCGCCAGAAAGCCGGCGCCTTCCAAAGGCAAAGGGACGACCTGGCGGCACAGATGCAGGCTCTTAGTCAGGAAAGAGACACTTTAGGCCAGGAGGTCTGCCACTTAAAAAAGGAAATGGAAGAAAATCACCTGGCCCTCCAGGGGCTGGGTGACCTCCAAAAAGAAAACCAGAACTTGGTAGAGCACACCAGAAGGGTGGAAGATGCTCTGGCAAGAAAGGAGCAGGCCAGTAGGGATGGGACTCAGGAGGTAAACCTCCTGCAGCAAAGACTGGCCCAGTTCTCCAGGACCAACCAGGAAGCACAGAGGGAAAATGAGGCCCTCTGTCAACACAATGATAGGCTCCAGCAACAGGTAGCGATGCAGGAGAAACTGATAGAGTCGAGTAAGGCCTTAACAGAGGAACTGAAGGCACAAATGCAGGCTCTTGCATTGCAACAGGGAGCAGGGGCGGATAGAGATGAGGTCCGCTGGGAAAGAGAGACTCCTGACCATAACCGCAGGAGCCCTAACCCCAGGGGCCTTCATCTCCCCCAGTCCCTGGACTCTGCCACCCCCATGTCCCCTGGCGCACATGAGCACAGGGCCGCAGGGATGGCAGATTACTATCCAGCTAAGAGTATGGGGCTCATAGGCCAGTACCACTCAGGAATGGAGGGGTGGGCATCCGGGTATGGGCACCCAAGTACAGTACAGTTCAATGGGGAACCCCAGGAGAGTAGGCCCATTAAGGGCATCCTGAAAACCTCTGCCCAGTTAGGTCAGTGGAGGGGGTACCCATCAAATCCTGGCAGCAAGGAGGAATCTGAAGACTCCTCTGAACTGCGCAGGACACAGGAGACCAGGTCCCCACATTCTGCCAGCCATTCCCAGGCTCGCAGAATCCGGGAAAACCTGGAAGAACAGATGGGAACCTCGGGGAGCAGTGCCTCTGAGTCCGAGGAAGAATGGACAAGGGTTACCCGAACCAAAAAGGCCAATAAGGCAAAAAGGGCTTTGCTTAAGGACCCCTTAAAGCAGATTAAGGCGATCAGGAGCGTCATTACGCCTTACCATAAGAACGCTAAGTATTCTGTTTGGGAGCACTTAGAGTTGTTTGAACAAATGATGGAGACTTTTCATTTGAAGGACAGCCAAAGCTGTATTCAATATGTAAAGTGGACCTTCTCCCCGGAATACTCCAGTTTCTTTGCGGGGCTGGAGGACCAAAATCATATAAGATGGTCCACCTATAAGGCGGCCATCCTGAAACATTTTTCTGTTCACAGAAATCCTCAAGAGGCTCGCAAGGCAGCCTACAATTTGCAATGTGGGGAGGATCAGGCCCCACAAGAATTTGTGCAGGAGTTAAAGCGTGCTTTTGCACAGACCACAAGAAGGGTGCGCACAGACAGTCGAGAATTCGTTAATACATTTTTTCATGCCTTGCCCAAATACATCATGACCCAGCTCGTGAGGGATTTTCACGAGAAAAGATCTTTAGACTGGGTCATTGAACAGGCTACCCGGATCTATGAGGTGCAGAAACCGGTAGATAGCAAAAGTAATGCCCAGAAAAACCCCAAAGCCAACAGCACCCCTGCTGCTGCCAAGGTGGCAGAGGTAAAGGTCACCCCCGTTTTGGATTTGGAGATGGGGGGGCCTAAAAACCTGCCTGCACCTAATAATGCTAGGCCCAGGAGGTCCTCGGGTCCGTCACAGACAGGGAGCCAAGGAGGCAGCCCCACAAATGGGGTCCCTCGCTCTCCTGATTATGTAAGTCCCCGTTACAAGGGAAATCGACCCATCCTGGGTTATGTGTGGACTCCTCCAGCCCAAGGGGGGGGATCCAGACAAGCACCTAACCCAGGGAACTTCCCTCCAAACTTCCCACAGGAGGGCAGAAATTTACCAAACCCTGGGCAGAACTTTTTCCCCAGATATCCACCCGACTTTCAGCCCCAAAACCATCCATCCTTCTTTCCCCAATTCCCTGAGCCCAGACCACTGAATCCGGGAGAGGGGAGGCCAAGGGTGGAGGGGTACCCAAATCTTCCCAACCCGGGGTATTACCAGAGGAGGGACAGCTACCCTTCCCGGGATCAGCCCAGGGGAGAAAACAGGGCCCCGTATCAGCCTGAGCGGGTTTCCCAGTTAGAGCGCCAGGTTCAAAACATGGCGCGGGATATGGGTCATATACTGAGGGCGCAGCAGAACCCTCAGATCAGCATGCCGGCGCAGAACGCACCCAACTCTGGACCTGGTGCTCCAGAACAATGACGGGGGCAGCACCCCGATAACTCACCGGTTCCCAGGGAGGAGGCACAAAGGGAAGGGGGGTGTAAAGCCTTGGAGGAAGCTTCCTTCCTCACTTGTAAACAGCCCCTGGAAACCCAGGAACCAGAAACGAAATCTCTTGCCCCTGAAAGTCTGCCTCCTAAGGAGCAGAGGGGGGGTAGGAGAAACAAAAGACCCAAACAGACTCAGTTTGAGGAGGAGGTACAGATCTTCCAATTTGAGGGAGAGGGATCCTCAGAGGATCCTGGGAAAAGGATCTTCTCCTTCAGAGAGGGGGGAACTCCTCCCAAAGAAAAATGGGTCCCTAGGGATGCAAATCCAGACTGGGGAGATGTGGAGACTGAGCTACCGCCGCCCACCATCTCATCCCAGAACCAACAGCAAGAAAATCCCCTGGTTCAAACCCATCCTGGGGACTGCCTCCAAAAAGGGGGGGGCAGCCCAGAACCGGAACCAGGGGAACCCACAATGGCTCTGATCTCCAGTTGCCAACTTTTTCTTTCAGATTCCCAAGGCTCTCCACAGAATTCTGCCCAAATCTCTTCGCTATCGATGTCCAAAACCAGAAAGTTAGCCCACCAGTGGTCCAAAAATGTACATTATCTGTGCCCCCTTGAGGAGAAGGAGGGAAGATATTATGCCCCGGTACAAGTACAGGGGCAGGGTACAATCTCGGCACTGGTGGACACTGGATCTCAAGCTACCCTTCTGTCCAGAAGGGCCTTTGACGAACTGAATGCAGGAAGGGGAGAGAATTACCAAATTCCTCTCACCTCTCTTCCTGGACAACTGCAGAACTTTGACGGGAAGGAAATTCCCGTTGAGGGGACTGCAGACTTGGACATTAAGATCGGGCGACACAAGTTGAAACACCCGGTCATAGTTGTGACCCCAGAGGGCACCCCTTGTTTACTAGGGAATGACCTCCTGAGAAGGTTGTCACCCCTAATAGATTGCGTAAACAAGGTCCTCTGGACCCAGACTAGCCGACCCATAAAATTAAAACAGAGTGTCAACCATGTTAGTTTAAACGGCACATGCCACATGGTTGAACAAAAATCGGACCAAGTGGAATTTCACTTCCAGAACAACCAAATTCCAGACGTGACGGTAATAGCAGTAGGACAACAGACTGGTGATGGGGGGTCCTCTCTATTTCTGAAAATCAACCTTCCTTCCAGTCTAAAGTGGTATTCCACGCTGGAAGGAAACACTCTGAAATTCTATACTAATCCACAATCAGAAACCCCCACTCCTATGGTCCAGAAAGATGTGAAATCAGCTCAAAGCCTGGCTGATATTCAGCAAATTGGAGAGCAGTTGTTCATCCCTGTTCAGTTAAATGATGGGAAGGACTCTGTTCTCGCTCGAGTGTGTGTGAACAACGGTAAGAGCTTCATCAGCGAAGCCATGTTCCGCCAACTCCCAAAAGATCCAGCCATTCCCACCTTCAAACTGATAGACAAATGGGAAATGGACCTGGAAGCACCTGACTCCAAACATCTCCTGCCAAGCAGGTGTATGCTCAAAATCTCCATTGGCAACAAGAGCATAGTCCATAATTGTTGGGTCGTGCGAGACGTCACTGCCGCCTTTTACTTAGGCAGTGACATTCTCAATCGCTTTGCCATTAGTTTGGACCTAATAAACTTCAAAGCTTGGTCCCGATTAGCGGATAATCCCATGGGCTTTGATGATCCAGAAAAAGCATTTAGGTCAGCTCAATTGCTACCTTATGCAGTTGAAATTCAGGTTAAAGAGGAAGTCACCATCCCAGAAAGGACCCGACAATTCTCCCTGGAAGTGAAAGTTAAAAGGGGACAAGAGTTGAAAAACCCTGATGCTTACATACATCTAAATGCTTCTCTCCAACAGCAAGGGTTGGGGGTAAACCCGACTCCATTAGTCAACATAGAACATGACCCCATTCTAATAGAGGTGGATAACAGCGACTTAAAGAGTATTACTCTAGCCACAGGCACCATTATTGGAATGGCGGTTGATGACCGACATTTCTCCATTGATCTTGTAAATGAACTGTTAGGACCCATCCCCAAGGACTGTTTTGACAGTGACAGTGATGACAACGCAACACCAGACAGGATTTTTACCCGGCATGGGGGGAACTTCCTGGTGTACACTTCCTGCCCCTATGGTAAGGAAGATGTGACCTGTGACTTCAGGAGGGATGAGGTGATTTTCCAGGTACATGAGGGCTGCCTTTCCCACCTGAAGCCTCCGGTCCAAATCAGCACTCTGACCAGGGACTTCTCCACCCAGCTGGAGGAGGCCGCGGAAATAGCCAAACCAGAAGTCTTTCCAGGCTTCAGGCAGATGGTGGAAGAGAGAGTCAACCTAGCTGATGCCTGTGTGACTCTGGAACAAAAGCAAAAGTTGAAACAAGTTTTCTTGGATTTCCAAGATCTCTTTGCGGTAGACTCCTATGACTGTGGTCGCACTGACATCCACACAACAACAATCCCCACGGACCCTGGCATGACTCCTGTGTTTGTGAAGCAATATCGCTTGCCTCTCGCATCAATGGAGTCCCTTACTGAAATAATTAAGAACCTTGAGTCCCGGGGAATAATCCGTCCAGTCCACAGCACCTTCAATAATCCGGTGCTGGGAATATTGAAGCCAAACGGCCAGTGGAGACTCTGTGCTGACCTCAGGGAGCTCAACAAACGGGTCCACACTTCCCGATGGCCTCTTCCCTACATTGACCAAGGGCTGGCCCAGATTCAGGGGTCACAGGTATTCACTGCAATAGACCTGACCAATGGATACTGGACCGTGCCTGTCAGTAGGGAGGACCAATACAAGCTGGCTTTTACCTTTGGGGGCCAGCAGTACACATGGACCCGGACTCCCTTCGGATACCTTAACTCCGGTAATGAGTTCAATATTTTCCTGCATAAGGCCATGCCCGACCTGGGTACGAGGGGTAACCTGGCTTATGTAGATGATGTCCTCATCAAAAGTTCATCTGTGGAGGAACACATAGCAGAGATCCGTTATGTTCTGACACAGTTGAGGGCCGCCGGAGCAAAACTTTCCTTTCAGAAAGCACAGTGGTGTAGAACCCGTGTTAATTTCTTGGGGCATGAGATTACTCCTCAGGGTCTCTGTCCCCAGGAAAAGAAAGTGGAAGCACTTCAGAAACTGAAAGACCCCACAACTCTGCGGGAACTAAGGAGCCTCCTTGGACTGACTAATTACAGCAGAAAGTTCATTGAGGGCTACGCAGAGATCACCAGACCCCTGATTCATCTCCTGAAGGGGGGGGTCAAGTGGGAATGGGGTCCAGAACAAGCCGAGGCAGTAAAACAACTCAAAAGAAGCCTCTCACAAGCGCCTTGCCTAGCTTACCCTGTCAGAAACAAGGAGTTCTTCCTGGAAACGGGGTTCTCTAATACGTGCTTGACGGCAGTATTATATCAAAAGCATGACAAGGTCAATAAAGTAATCTCCTATGTGAGCAAAACTTTATCCTCTGTGGAGGAAAAATTCAACGATTGTGAGAAGGCACTCCTGGCAACGGTGTGGGCATTGAAGAATTACCGCCCGTTTATCCAGGGGGAACACATCATAGTGGAGACTCCACACCAGCCTCTGCAATATCTCCAAAGTGACAGAATCCGGGCCGGAAATGTGAGTAATTCCCGAATTACTTCCTGGATTCTGTCAATGCAAGGCTTTCCTGTGGAGGTCAGATATGGCCAAAACAAGAAGAGTCCCCTCGCGCAAGGTCTGGCTGACTTGCATGATTGTGCCAGAGAAAACTGTCTCGAGGACGAAAGTCTAAAAATAAAGGACAACATGGAGGCATACCTTAATTCCCCCCACAAAGTCTTTGAAGAAGACAAGTGTGAGGGAATGCCCACTGTGTATGTGGATGGATGCTCTTACCATGTCGACAACAACGGGGAGAAAGAACTGGTGGCCGGCGTAGGGAATGCATGGGTGAATGAGTCCCCAGAACCCTCCGCTGGATACAAAATTGGTCCCCGAAGTAGTCAGGTGGCAGAATTGATGGCTGTGCATCAGGCCATCCTCACTGCTGTCCAGCATCAACTCCACGAACTGGTCATAATCACAGATTCGGATTATGTACGGAACGGGTTCGTGGAGCACCTGGTTAATTGGAAGACCAGAGGCATGGTATGTGCTAACAACAAACCCTTGAAACATGGGAAGTTGATCCAAAACATTGATGATCTGGTCACCTCGAATGGGATGACCATCTATTGGAAGAAGATCAAGGGTCATTCCAAAGTAGAGGGACCAGACAAAACTGGAAATGACTTAGCTGATCAGCTGGCCAAAACCGGGGCCATCCAAGGGGATCTAATTGAGATTGAGTCCCTGTTGGGGGAAATCCAGGTCACTGCCATCACTAGGTCCCAGACAAATGCTCACAACGACCTCTCAATTGCACAATGGAGTAAGGAGACCCCTGATGCTGATTTGATTACTGCTCAGAAGGGGGATCCAATAATTGGTAAATTTTACCAGCACCTTGAGGACCCTGAGAACTTTCCCCTGACGGATACCGATTACATTGGGAAAGAGGACCTAAGAGTGTTGATGAAATGTCCAAAAATGTTCAGAATCCAAGACGGTTTGTTGGTAAGGAAATCCAAAGCTGGCCACGATCAGTGGGTGGTTCCTACCTCATTCCGAAGCCTGATGTTAAGTCACGCCCATGATGCGGCCACTGCCGGTCATAGGGGGTTTCACACAACATTGGAAATCTTAAGAGAGGTTGCATACTGGCCACACATGGGGCAGGACCTCGACCAGTACCTGAAGGGTTGCCTTGTGTGTGCACAATTTCAGCCATCATCCCTCACACACCGGGCGCCTTTACAAAAGAGGGGAATGACACTGCCATGGTCAGATTTACAAATCGACTTTGTAGGCCCTGTGATTCGCTCGGCTAGGGGGAATAAGTACATGTTGACCGTGACATGCTTGTTTACCAAGTGGGTGGAATGTCTCCCAGCCCCAAATTGCAAGGCAGAAACTGCAGCGGCCTTGATGATTAACCACATCTTTTCCCGTTTTGGTCTACCTCAAAGGATTGAGTCAGACAGAGGTAGCCACTTCACCAGTGAAGTAATGACAAAGATGTGGGAGATACTGGGGGTCAAGAGAAAGCTGCATATTGCTTATAGACCAGCTTCTTCTGGGGCAGTAGAGAGATATAACCGGACAATTGTGAGCATATTAAAGAAGTTTGTGGCAGATTCTGGGCCAAGTTGGGATATCCGATTACCTCTGGTCCTAATGGCCATCAGATCTACCCCTTCATCTGCAACCAAAATGTCACCATTTGAGTTGATGACTGGGCGCAAGATGGTGCTTCCGCAGCATTTGCTCTACAGGACCCAAGAGCAGACACTGATAAATGCCTCCACTACTCATGAGTATGTAGAGAATTTAAGGAAACACCTCCAACATGCTTTTGCTTATGCTCAGCGGAATCTAGAAAGATCGACTGATAGCATGAAGACCCATTATGACCTGAAAACTTCCAGGAAGGAATATCAGGTGGGAGACCGGGTCTATCTATACAACTTCCAAAGGAACCAGGCCAAGCAGCGCAAATTTTTGCCTACATGGAAGGGACCCTTTGAGATCATCGACAAGATCTCCCCTGTGGCCTACAAGATCCGCATCCCCAAAGGTGGTTCGGCAGAGGGGGAAGACAAGTGGGTCCACATAAACCAGTTGAAATGTTGCCATCCCAGGCACACTCTGCAACAACTGGAGGAATCCTCTGGAATCCTAGCGGGTACTGTATCAGACTAATTCAGTTCCAATCATAAAACCTACCACATCTAGTCTCTAAAATATTGTGATTTACATGAAACTGTCTCTAGTGATGCTGTTTTTTTTTTTCAAAATAAGAATGTAATATTTCATTACGATGAAATGCATATGCTGCCCCACTATCTCAACAGTGGTGGAAAAAAAAATCGTCTATGAGTAGATATTGCCGCTCTTCCTTTATCATCCTAGGAGAGATGAAACCATGAAGGATGACCAAGAAGGACGATCCGGAGACCGGGAGCAAAGACACAACGGGCCCGGGGTACCGCCCAATCTTCCCATCAGGACCGGCGAGGAGAACTGATCGATCTGACCGGATGGAGAAGAAGATGCTGAACTGTGCCATCTACAGAAGAGGAAGAAGATTATGCGGACAGACCGGTGCGTGGGTCAAAACCCTTGGGCACGCGACTCCCCATCGACCCAAACTCAAAGTGCAGTCACGTGGGGGGGCTTGTAGGGTGTCCTGACCCACGTTTAAGCTACCCTGCTACAACATTTGGTGCTGTGGGCTTAGGAAATTCAAGATGGCGGAAAACCCACATGTGCGCCGAAATCCAGGAAAGCTGCGCAGTTGTGCGCACACCAAAATGGTTACCTAACTTGCCACCCACCAGGGTAAAGAAAGGTCTTTGTTAACAAAATCCACTTTTACTGATGTCAAAAAGTTGCTGAAATCGTGACTCATTGGACCACTTTAAAGATTCAACCCTTTTTGTGGGGTTCCACATAACCATCTTACTGTAAGGAGCCCCATCAAAACAATGTTAAGCAAGGATTTACTACCATGTAAGAACCATTCCTGTTTAGAATGCATTAATCCAAGAAAATCCCAAAAATGGGTGCAGTACCAGTACTCACCACTATCCAAAAGCCGGCGTTTTAAAACCCACTGTGTGTTTTTCTGAAGGCAAGCAAAATGCCTATTTCAAACCTTGCAACATGTGCAAAATATTCACTGAACACCAGCAGACATTTGGCAGAATGGAGTTTTGTGTGCCTACAAAATCTGGGAAATGAAGAGCCCAGAAACAATGCTTATAACAAAAATGCTATGGAGTCAGCAGCTTAAGCCTAACTGCAACTGGATTTAAAACCACCAAAATCGAAAATGTTAAATTAAATGAGTGACCTATGTTTGGTGTCACATGCCTTTGTAACTGTTGAAATGTCATAGTTTTGCACTTAGAATCAGCATTCTAGCTGCATGTGTAAAATTACAAGTTATTTTAAAAGCAACAAAAAGTTAGCTGTGGTCTGGCTTAAGGAACTTGATTTTGCCTAGCAACGGATCCCATCAGGAGTGAAACTTGAGTCACAACTATGTTCCCAGGCCAACCTTCCTTTTGCTGCCCACACAAAGGATATGCCATCTATCTGATAATTGAATTATCTGTGCTCTGCCAGAGAGTGAACAAAGCCCTCTCCACTCAGGCAAAGGTTTTTATTACAGACGTCGTAAAAAGTGGCTTCCTCCTGGAGAAGCTGGGAGGGGCACTGCCTGTGAGAAGCAAGCTGGCTTGGCAGAAACTGGAAAGACTGGTTTCTGTACCATGTGACCTGAAAAGACACACCCCTGCAGCAAGGATATGGTTTTATAAAAAGGGGGATAATTCATAGTGCAGACATGTGAACATTTTATAAATGGTAAATGATACCATAATTCTTGTGATTTTTCTGCCCACAGTTTAAGACGTGGTAGGAACCGGTGGTATGTTCAGGGGGGTTTTAGCGGAAAAGTGGATATTACTCTAAATGTGTGCATGTTAAAAATCTGAAACTTCATCAGTTAATGTCCCTACCCCCTGCACACATGTATGTAAAGTTGGGTCCATGTCGGAAATTGAAAAAGCAGTTAAAAAGTCAATTATGTACACTCTTTGAATGCAAGCTCCGAGAATGAGCAGATTTGGACATAGACATGGCTAAATTCAGCCACACCATGTATATGTAATTTCAAACAACTGTGTAACTCTGAAGTATGGATTTTGATCATATATATATTTGGGTGCACAGATGATAAGGGAGGATGTTTCAAGAGATCATAAAAGGACATCAATCTGACTCACAGTTCAGTTTGCCAATCAAGCGGAGGAATGGAAGCCTGACCAATGACGAATGAGAGGGGCAAGTCTAGTGATGCAACACACACACCCATTCTCAAGAAACAGATAAAAGCAGAGAGTCAGGACACATAGAGACATTCAATTTCATCTGCCGCTGGAAGCCCTGCCGGAAAAATCCATACTTACCTCCATCAAACTCCAGAAAGCCAAACTAGAGACTTCAATCTATCCAGAGCAGAGACCAGACCAGAGAGAAAGCAGTGCTGTGCCTAGCAGAGACCAGACCAGAGAGAAAGCAGTGCTGTGCCTAGCCGAGACCAGACCAGGCGCTGTGAGCAGAATCCGGAAAGACCTGACCAGACTGAAGATCGTGACCAAGTCGCTTTCCTGTTCAAAATCTCTTGTGAGTACTTAGCAAAACTCAGAACACATCTCTTAGTTTAAATTCATCTAATTCAATCTATTTAACCTAAGTAGAACTGCCTCCTATCTGTCACCTGTCATTTCTAGTAAAATTTGTCATTTTGAAAAAGTGTGCGTTTAAAATTTACAAAACCAAAAACGACCTTTACTAAATTACTCATATCTCCGCAACCGTTTGGGCTAGAGACTTGCAATAACTTTCATTTGGAAGCTGAGATCCCAAGCTTTCCCCCAAAACGGTAGAGATAGTCCTTGCGGTTCCTTTGTAATAGCGCTTGGCGCATCCGCGAATTTTGCCGCGATTTGCAATTTCTTCACATGTAAAAAAACTGCTGCTGCCTGATTTCATTTGCCAGAAATTCGTTTAACCTGTTAACTATCCCTGCATCATTGCTAGTGTGAGCCTGGACTAATATTAACTAGATACCACTCATCCTGAACCTCTAAAAGGGAATTAAGAGCGTTTCCAGCATATTTCTCATTCATTGCTAGCACCTATCAAAGCATTTGCCTGTGTTTTCAAACTTCTGTTTAAGCTTGCTGGATTGAACTGAATTACAGTTGATTGCATTTCTGAGAACTGTGTGTTTTCCTTCCATTTCCTTGCCTTGCATCAAGGGGGGGAGGGGAGTAGCCAGAGAAAAGTGATTACATTGTTTGGTTGAAATCATATTGCGTATTTTCTGTACTGCATTCATTGAATATTGCATCCACCTGAGCCTACATAAAGCATCCTCTACCACATTATACTTTTGTTCCTATTTACCAGTGTGCTACCTTATCCATTTCATGTCAACTCATTAGTGATTAAAGAAGTGTGCTAGTGCCAGATTCTCCGTTGTTAATATTTACCATATCAGATTAAGTGTGATATTCAATTATTAATTTATTAAAAAGTGTGATATATATTTTAATTTATCAAATAAACCTTTTAAACTTGCAAAACAGAATTACTTCTTGGCTCAGTGGGGTCAGGGGGATTCCAAGAGAGGGGTGTTATATAGGGGTAGTCATCCAGAACGCATGAACTGGACCTAAAGATATATCAATAAGGGTTTTCATTCAGTATTCTAGACTAGGCGTTAACTTAGCTGTAGTGCTGAATTGAATCCTCTTACAACATCTTCCACCGACCTTCAATAAACTAAAAACTCTATTGCCATACTGCTCTAAATTTCCAGACAAACAACTAACAAGAGCGTTTAGCATTCCTCACTCTGCTATGGGCCGCGGAAGAAGAAGTCTGGTGGTTCCGCCTGATTGCCAGGGAAAACTCAAAATGGCCAGTCACAATGGCTAAGCTACTAGAAATGGCCTTCAAAATGATCAATTTTTCACCACTTCACGCAGCCTAAGCGGTGTTCTGGCATGCATAAAACGCTGAATGCACTGGAAATAGTATCCTCACGACACTTCAGGTTGGAACTGACCGCAACCACTGTCTGTCACCTAAACTATGAAATTTTTCTTCAACCTTGGCGTCGATTGATTCTTGCTAGACCTTGTAAAAGACAATTTTTTGATTATATACAAGTAATGAAAAAGGAAAAAAAGGCCCTTTGGTATACAACATCTTGGTCTTTTTGTGTAGGGTGGGCCCTCTGATTCCTGTTTACCAGGACAGCTCCTGCTGAGCGACTGTCTTACTGAACAGAGGTGTTACCCAACCTCACAAAGAGTCAAAAGAAGGCAAGTCCCACTGGCTCTGGCCCTGCTGGGTGCAGCAGATAGAGCCAGTTCTGGACAAATACACACAGTCTGCCGATGACAGGACTGGCTCATAGCGTTGACACATGTATGATACACATTCAGGATTGGCTTTAATAATTGCTAGTGAAAACAGAAAAAATTCCTGCCAGGAATTAATTTATCTAAAGAGGCAAATTCTTCTTAACTCCTGCGTGTTGGTAGAGGCAGAGTGCTAGATGTGTTTCTGCTCATACCTGACAGCATGATTCAAGGCCAAGCACATTGCAGCTTTGTGCAAATCAGTATGGCATCCTATTATTGATTGTATGCCTTGTTGTCACAAGTTATTTATTTAGATTGAAGAGGAGTCACTTAATATACCATGCCTTCAAAAAGAAAGACACACATGCAATATACAATAAATGTATTAAAGAGAAAAGTGCACAAATGTCAAAACATATAACTGGTGCACAAAATGAAGATATGCAAGGCAGGCAGCAGACAGGAAACAAACCATTTTTTCAGAGTTTAAAGTCTGAAATTTCACTAAGACTCTTGCTATCTGACCAATCATATAACGCAACCACTTAAAAGGCCACATTGGCCTAATCATGGATTCAGGGGTTAATGCAGGGCACAGCTCTAGTCGTAATGACTGTGCAGCCTCACAACTATGTCCATAACCGCTCCACAGGGGACTGTACGTTTCGGCAGCAAGATAGTATTATACCGCCTTCCTCAGACCCACAATAAAAGGCGTCCCCTGAGGACCAAGAGATAAAATCAAATATTAAGATCACTGGATGTGATAAAAAAAAAACTCAGAAAACACTGTGACCTATTCTAATTGACTAAACCTTGCTACCAAAGAAAACACCCTTGTGACGGCTCCACCAGTAGAGATGCAGGACAGCATTAATGGAAGCAAATCAAAATCTTGTGACTATTTTCTCTATACAGTAGGTGAGTTGACATCCCTCGCCCATTGACTCAACCACATAAATTATGGGGAAGTTCCTCCGATAGGATGCAACCCGAAATCTCTCTCCTTAGGCACACGTCTGAGTTGGCGGTGCCTAATGTGCGGTGCACATGGTGTGCTATCTACTGAGAGATATACAATTAATAAGGATGGGGATTGTTTATGGGGCACATTTTGCAGGTGAGTCAAACAGTTCCTACATTGTGTAGGGAAGAAAGGGAACCATATCTAAGCTCTGAGAGCAACCCTGTACAGAAAGGGGATAAATCACCCTCTGTGATGAAGGAGCCTTTATCTGGTCTCCAAACACAGCACTACATAGGTAATTTCCAAAGGATTCTGTAGGGGATGGAGAGAGAGAGAGGCAGCATATGGAGAGAGAGAGAGGCAGCATAGTGTAGGCAGCACCCACAATGAACCAAAACACGTCCTGTCCTGAAATGGACAGTGAGGCAGTTTTGTGGGGTCTAACTCACAGGTAAGTGTGGCGCAAGGTGTTCTGGAAGGCTGGCTTTGGACGTCAAGGTGACGGAACACAGTCTAATTCCTGCGGCTTTATCTACAGTAGCACGTGGTGGAAAAGAGAGAAAGAGAGAGCTAAAGCTACTGATTCAAATATGCCCTCATAGTGGGCCCTCTTTCTCTCTTTTATCTCTTTTCCACCACGCGCTACTTTCGAAAAAGCAGCACAAATGAGGCTGTGTTCGGTTTCTCATGATGGCTTTGCCCATAAATTCAGCTATGCACCTAGAAGAAAACATTCCCATGCAGGCGGTGCCAATATATGCCAGTTTTAATACGCACGACCACACTCATGTTGGCTTTGCCCATATTTTCAGTAATGCACCTCGAAGAAAACATGCCCATGCTGGCTTTGCCAATATATGTCACTTTTCAGTTGCAAGAACACACATGTTGAATTTGCCCATAATGCCAGTAATACCACTGTAGGGAAACATGTCCATTCTCACTTTGTGAACACATGTCAGTATTCACATGTAATAACAAACTCGTGTTAACTTTGCCTACAATTCCAGTAATGGCGCCACTGTCAGATAACAGGCTGTGCTGGCTGTGACTCGCCCTCTGTGATGCCAAAAAGGGTGCAACAGTATGAAAGCAAGTTAGGGCCTCTGTGATCTCCCCAACCACTCTTCTCTTGGATGCTAGTAATGTAGTCATTTTATGAAGACAAAACCTTGCTGGCTGAGACCTCCCCATTTATCTCCCCTCAATAATGCCAGTAATGTTTGCCATTGTAAGAAGACAAGTCTGTGTTGGCTGTGATCCCTCCCCTGTCCACCTCATGCTGGTTTGAGAATGATCCTGCTGAATCAACATCTGCAGTGACTTGCTCTTCCTGGCTGCACCATGTTTCCTCCTCAACCACCATGTCACAGATCTGTGCAAGGAAAATGTGCACTTTTAGGTACAGGCTGGCTCAGAGGATGCAGGACCTGGACCAGATGCCAAATGCTTGCAAGCCTCCAAATTGAATGGATTATGACTTGTGTAGATCCCTTGAGTGCCACACAGAAATAGCTATTGGATGTGGAATCCAGTGCCACAGCATCGTGGATATCACACATACAAATAGTGACAGGCAATAACTTACATTGGGCTTCATTACACGGTAGGAGGTAACCATGCTGCTATTAGCGGCATGGCTACTCCCTTACCGCATACCGGGTCCAGCTAGGCGGTATGGGGATTTACCAGGTCATTCTGACCCTGGAGGACCCGGTAAATCCCCATGCAAAATACCATTCCCCATTCCCATTCGAGCCCCCATAGGGCTCAATGGTAATGGGGAAGGAGCAAATAACGGTACCACAATTTGCGGTACCGTTATTAGCTCTGAAGTCCCTTAGTGGGTCCCGTCCTTAACACCTGGTCAGACCAGGCGTTAAGGACGGGTCCTGCTGAGGGACTTTGTAGTAGGGTGCTAAGGGATTACCGGCACCGGTGCCCTCACCGGTGCCGGTAATCCCTTAGCGCCTACCGTGTAATGAGGCCCATTGAGTTTCTGGGAACCTTGATGCAAGCTTCAGTTTTGAATAAAGTTAAACACTTTGGATGGCTTGGGGGACAAGTGGTTGCCCCACATCCTAGTGAATCTGCGTCTACTGGATGGATTAATTGTAATGAAGTAATGCATACATTGAATGGAAACATCCTCAATACTTCAATTGGAATTGGTTTATTTTTAAATTCAAACAATGGTGAGTAACATTCTAATATATATTAATTTAATTTGATTTGATATATACTGCTTGTGTCCACAGTTGTGTTGGTGTTGTGTAGTACTTTAAATAACAGCTCTTTCTAGGACTATATTTTTGGTACTCAATTGTTCAGTCACATAAGGATATAAAGATCAGCTAGAGTTCAATATTTCTAATGGTGGAAACCCAAGGAAGGGGAGGCCCAAAAAGAGAAATCCATGTTGAAGTGGCATCCCACTGTAGAACATCAGCATGCTTATCAAATTAATTATTAAAAGAATGATGCTATTTATTTGTGTGCCATTTTCTGTATGCCTGCTTCATGGAGGATCTCTGGGAACCCTGTGGTGGGTAGTGTCAAAAGCTACAGGCCAATTTTAAAAAAGCAGCAATCTGATACAACCGGCATTGAGCTCCATCAGAAATCAAAATGAGGGTGAGATATTATTACACTTGTCTTCAGGGTACTGACTGAAATTTGTTGATAAATGAAATAAATTCCTTTAGAGATGTGTGGTGAGTTTTCAATTATTTAATGGCAGTTAGCTGGTTGTGCCTTAGTTATCATTTGGTTGCAATTCCTTAGGTATCTTTTATAGTTCACTTTGGGTATTGGGTTGTTATTCTGTTTGCACTGACATTCAGGGGAGTTTGATGGGGTTTTGCTTGGACCAACTCAGGCGTTGACCATTTATTATATTCAGTTTGTGAATGAATAGGGGTACAGTAGAGAGATCAGTCCGTCCAAATGGTACTTTAGTTATAGAATCACAATGGACTTTAGAGAGTGAATAACAAGATCCCAACAGTGGCCCTTTGATGTGTATGGCCTCTTCCTGTCTGTGGAAAATCTAGCTTTTGCATTTTTTACAATAATAATTTCACATGTGAGTACGATGGTACTTCCACCTGGGTATTTACGTTCCTAGCAGGAACATATTCAAATGATCAACCATGAGGGATATTATTGTGCCAGAAAGCTTTTTGGCAAATGGATCATCTGATACTGATGGCCTTTACATTAATGTAACCTATGAAAGGAAAGGTAAAACGACCTGTTACACAACAATTCAGTGTCTGGTGTGGGACCCACACATGTTTTGTTATGACTCAGAGCATGACCGCTACCTCATGCCTGAATGTGAAGGAACATCTTATGGCCAAATCAAACAAGGTCTCAAAAAAGTGTAACTATCTGTGGTTCAGGGTTCAGGTATTAAGCGACAATCTAAGCAGGACTCATCAATTAAATCATGTAGTTCAAACCTGTGTTTGATTGTTGACCTTGCATTCATTAATTCAGTGATTTTTGTGTGCATTCCTGTGTGGACTCATTATTGTCGAGGGGGTGTTAGTAGAAATTAGCTCCTGCATAAAGAATGGAACCGGCCACGACTTCACAAGAATGAGAGTTATTCCGGGAAGGCAAGTAGATGGGGAAGCAAAGTTGTTGGTGCCCGATTACTAATAAAAGAACTGTAAGATAATCATCACTGTCAGAATGAGATTCACATCACTGGCATTGAGCTTCAATGTGTAGGGTCTCACAGGCACAGTAGACCCACTGGATCCACTATGTGAGGGGCCTACTCTGAACAAGAGCAACTTTGCACCAGTGTTGCCTGCTTCCACTGTCTACCATCAACGGTAGGGAGCAAGGGGGCGAGGAGCCACACCCCACCAAGACCATGGGGTTTTTAGGCAAGTCATTCTAAATGAGGTGGCATGGGAAGCCATTGTGCAGCTATATAGTGGGAGCCTTTCAGTATCTTATGAAAGACTTACTATCAATAGACTTGATCCAAAGGCTGCATCATCCTTTGAACTATGTGAGTATGGGAGCCTGCACCAGCATCAAGCAGTGTACTCACCCTCTCCCTTGCATTGCTCACCACTCTGGCTATAATCCACAATAAAGCCAATCGAGTAGCAACCAACTCAAAGGGCCTGCTGTGCTAGCTCTACATGGATGTTTCCTATGTAGAATGTTGGTTCTATGTCCAAATGTCATCCACTAAAGAATGACATTGGGCCTCATTACGAGTCCAGCGGTACCGCTGCCGGTGCTCCCGGCAGGTTCTGCCAGACTCATGTCATTTTACCGGCGCCTAGCTTGCCGGTGCCACCGGGCCATTACAGGCCTGGTCAGACCGGCAAGCTAGGTGCTGGAAAATGTTCCCCATTCCTTTGTTGTCCCAAAGGTCTCCACGGGAATGGGTTCACAGAAGCACTGGCACGGTTGCTAACGGTGCCGGTGCTTCCGTGATGGCTCTGCCTGCCATGGCCGCTGCGCCTGGCAGGGTTAGACATGTTGGGTGCAGCGGCCCCGGCAGGCAAACCTGTGATTTTCTGGTCTGGAAGAGTGAACATCTACACATAATGACATGCATCCCTGCAATAAGATCCCACACTCATCCTTCTCCAGAGAGCAGGAACTGCATCCTTGCTCTGAAAGAGGTGGAAGAATGAGTTTGTTGCATACCCAGATGCGATTAATTTATCATTGTGGCGAGGAAAATAGTGCAGCCTGGGATCCAAATGGCAAAAGGTTTGCAGATGTTTAGCCCCAGAACTAGAAAGAGAAGGATGAGCTCAGAAGGCTGCAGGGATCCTGTCAAACAATTTTTGCAGTGGTCAGCGTGATCATGGAAAGGCATGCATTCTATAACTACAGCACAACGCACAGGGGAAGAGTTGATGACAATATTGTTGCACAAAGCAGCATTGCATTGGGATATCATTTCAGCCTGTTCCGTAAAGTGTTCCTATATGACCAGCTAATATTACAATCAAACAAAAACACGATTCGACATGACAAGAATCTGAGTTTACACATTACCAGGACATAATGTTGGCCACAAGCACTGAACGAGCTGCATTGCTGTGTAAAATTGTAATGCCCGAAAAAAGTATCGATGTAGTTTGCACAGTCAGTAGCAAGAACTAGGCAGACATGGATCCCTGTGGCATATTTTGTTTGAGATGTTGGGGTACCAGCTACATAGTGACTGCAAAAGAATGCACCGTGCTGGGAAAGGTATGTAAGGAATGTGGTCTTGTGGGACATTTTCCAGTATTCACAGAACCAAGCTTCACAAGGACTGAAGGGAAGCCCTGATTACAGGAGAAGCAGATGAGGCTGTGACAGAGATTGAAACAATGACAGAGGCCCTGGAGGAAGCTGGTTTAGTAGTGGAAGGCCAATAAGATTATCCATCACTAATGAGACCTATGTGCATATGTAACCATAGTAGGAGGGATACATCTGGAACGCAATACAGAAAATAATTCCACGAGCCATGTACTGAATCAAACTGATGCATACAATAAAATAACTAAGCAAGTCCACTATCGTACTCTATGGATATTCGGAACAAGAGAGAGAGACATTAGGGTTGTTTTAAATAGATATACTCTACAAAGTATGTCACATCACTAATAAGGTGATTGTGGCCAACCCAGGTCTGGTAAAATGAATCTAGAGCCATCAAGATGCGTTCATGATAACCTTCTAATCCTGAGTCACAAAACAGATTCTATTAGTAGGACAAGTATAAGCAAATATCTAGCAGTTTTCCACAAAACCACTGATACTGTCAAGTCTTTTCAAAATAAAATAATGTTGGAAAAGGGAGGTACACCAGTGAAATAAAGGTGAGAAAACTACCCCTCGGGATAAACGAAGCTCGAGATATAGATGAACAAATAATTAAAAAACACAGATTCCGAATGTTGTGTGCCTATAATACTAGCGGCAACACTGGACAAGATCATCTTCCCTATGAGTTGACTTAAAAGGCTTCAACTCAAAAATAGTTCCAACCTGACATCCTTTGAGCAACGTTGAAGAAATTATGTAGTGGGCTCAAATCCTGATATGGGCAGTGTGTGCCACCAATGGAGCCTTTCCCCTGATATTGAACCCCTGACAGCATTCATGACACCTTTTGGCCCGTACCACTTTAATAAAATCCTGTTTGCCGAATCTCCCTGCTTTCATGTTCTGGACATTCAGGTTCAAAATCTCTAAATGACTTGATGTTGTGGTCTATTTTCAGGATGGTATTCTAGTCTACACAGAAGAGGTGGAAGGGGACACACAAAGCCGTTCAAAGAGTCTGATGGGTACTACAATGTCTTGGTCTCACCATAAAAGAAGAGAACCAATCGCAAATCCAATACTTGGGTCAAACTCAGACCCAAAGAGGCACTAGACCTAAAGATTTTCTTCTTGGCACAATAAAGACTTCCCCAGTACAGTACCCTAAACCAAGGAGCAATTGCTATTCTTTTAGACATGTCTGAGTATGCCATCAAATTTCAACCCTATTTTTCTTTCATGAGCTACTTTGCCAGCTCACAAAAAAAATGACATTTTTTTGGTAAAAAGAACAAAGAAATGCATTTGAAGATGCACAACCTAGCATCCTCAGAGTATCTACTCTTGCACCATTTGGAAAAAACAGGAAGTCCACCCTGACAGTTATAATAGTTTAAATCATAACATGCTTAATACCGAAGAGGTTTCTAAGCATTGACCCAGGATTCAAACCTGTGTTGCTCAGCGTGGTCTTCCTTCCAGGACGAGCGCGTTGCCACTGACCTATACTACTTTTTCTCACAGTGAGAAAGACCCTGGAGAAGATTTGACGCAGAGCACACATTGCAGAAATGACTAGAGGATTTGAATCAAGCTCCCCCATTCAACAGGAAATACCTAATCTATCATAGAATGCACGACGTTGGCCTGCGTCTGGAAGGCAGAAAATAATAGACAGTGCCTTTGGGGGGTGCTAGATTAGACCTAATCGTTTCAAGACTGGTACAGTTAAGGTATAGCACTGGACAAAGCAGGGAAATTAACTATAACAGAATACCTATCTAAATTGCCAGTTGAACAAAGTGGTGAATGTGCAATGGACGACATGGATATGGTATAGTTTTCCATGGCGGATTATGCATGATCAATAGGACTATCATAATTAGAACTAGCTTGCTGTCGAAAGCGGCAGTGTATTGTGTACTGTGCTGAATCCTGAGTACCTTGCAGTGTGGCTTGAAGGCAAAACAAGAAAATGCTAGGACGTTTCCTTTAGTGCGGCCGGGAGCCGTTTGGCAGACGAATGGAGCAGAGCAGCAGCATGGTAAAGAACTGTGCTTGGGGCTGTTTTGCCTGCCTGAACAAAACAGTTTTGGAACTGTGGGCCAGGCGGAAGCTGCTTTTAGAGCAAGATGTGGGTGCATTTCCCCAAGCAAGGCTCATCCAGCTGAGCAGCTCTATAGCGAGTACAATCTGTACCCTGCAGGTTGGCTACCTTACGGCAGTAAGGCATATTGTGGCAAGGTAGGGGGGGGGTCAAACGCTTAACTATATCTCCCCACCTACAAGCTGCATTATGCCCTCTCTGACCTATAGTGCATTGCAGCACCAGCACCAGTATATGGGAAAACCCGGCAGAGGCAAGGAGTGGCTGCAGTTTGGCAGTCCGTGTGGGCTGTGTGGGCTGTAAGTCTCGAGACCTTGGGCCTCATTCTGAGCTTGGAGGTAGTCATGGCGCTATTTACTTCATGACTGCCTCCAATAACGGTACCGGCACTGGTCTCGTTCAATGGGGACTTACCGATGTAGTCCGACCTTTGCGGGACCAGTAAGTCCCCATTGAAAAACCATTCCCCATTCCCATTTGAGCCCCCATAGGGCTCAATGGCAATGGGGAAGTAGCTAATAACGGTACCGCAATTTGCGGTACCGTTATTAGCTCTGAAGTCAGACCAGGCGATAAGGAAGGGACACACTAAGGGACCTCGTAGTAGGGCACTAAGGGATTACCGGCACCGGTCTCCGTACCGGTGCCCGGTATCCCTTACCGCCCTACTCGGAATGAGGCCCCTAGTCTCTATCGCTGCTCTCTCCCTATAGAGCCTGTTGGAGAGGGTGAGTGTTGAATACCCCAACTTAAAGGTGCTGAATTTCCGATTGTACTGTCTATCAAACAGGATATCATTTGACTAGCATGTCATTTACCTGCCGCATGGTGAGCTTGCGGAGTGGGAAAGGGAGGCCTCTTAAGACTTCTGATATGGTAACAGATGAAGAGATTTTGGCGGTGATGAGCATGCTGCTTCCGTTCTCCCCGTTGGCTGAGAAAGCTGTCACGGAACAAGGTCCTCCCGACGACTTGGAAGCTGTGCAGCGGTGACAAACCTATGGTAAATCTCCCCTGGTGGAGGAGGTTAGTGGGCAAAGGGGGGGTGGGGCACAGACATGCAAGGTCTGATCACTGCATTCTTCTCATCAAAGGGAAAGGAATCTCAGCTAGCAGATCTTAAATCCAACGTGCTTATCTTATTTTTTATTTTTGGCATTTATAAAACGCGCAAGGTGGCCCGGGGTCATCATGGTGCTGTTACAGTGAGCTTACTTAGTTACATAAGAGTAGTAGTGTCGCCCGTCTGTGGTTCTTGGTTACATTGAGCCAGATAGGCGACATTTGATGCTAACATTTAGCATTGACCTAAAGACAAAGAAACAGTTAATGGTTAAGATTGACAATGAAAAGGTGGGCAGATCTAATGGAAAAAGGAAGAGCCCAGAGACATCGTGTTTGCGTGGACCTGGTGAGGTCGGGTGTGCCGATTGAAAAGCTTAGTTTTTAGTGCTTTACGGAAGGAAAGGTGGGAGGTCTCGTTCCATATGGTGGTGGGCAGGGCATGCCAAAGTTTGGGGGCTGGGAATAAGAAGCTGGACCCTCCGGCCCTTGTTCTTTTGAATGTGGGGACATTAAGCTGATTAGAATAGTGTGAATGTTTGGGTCTGGCAGAGGTAGCTCAGACCAGTTTCTCTGAGAGGTATGAGGAGGCTGTGAATGAGAGGCATTTATGAGTTATGGCTAGGGTCTTTAACAAGATACATTCTTTGACCGGGAACCAGTGTGCATCACGCCTTGCGTGGTATAAGTGCTATTTTTTTGGAATACTAAGTGCTGCTCTGAGTGCATTATTCTGAATGACCTGCAATCTGTTCTGATTTTGGTTGAGGTGCTCGCAAATAGGACGTTACACTAATCAGGTTTTGCCCCAATGGTGGCTCTGGCTATGGAGATGCAGTTTTGCGTGGGTAGGTAGGGTTTGACGGCATTGAATAACTTGGTTGTGAATGCAGCCGAGGATGCAATAGCGTTGACTTGGCACATCATGGAAAGGGTGGAGTCGATATATACCCCTAGGGTTTTAACTGCTGATGATTTGGGTGTTGTCTATGTTAAAGGAATTATAACGTTTATCAAGCTTGTTGAGCATTACCGTGGGGCCCACAGTGAGGATTTCCATCTTGTCCCTGTTGAAGCAAAATCCATTTTTTGCCATTCATGCTTCGATGGTGTCATAAATTTTGTGCAGTGTTTCTTTGTCTTTTTCGTAGAATCCTGAAAGGGTTAAATTTCTGCAGGAAAGGTACGGTGGTGATATATCTGTAGTTGTTAGGTGAGGCTGGGTCTAGGGATAGTTTTTTAGGAGTTGGCAAACCCTTACCTCTTTAAGACACAGTGGGACAAGGCCATTTGAGAAAGATCATTGATGAATGCTGTCAAGAGTGGGAGTAGGGCGTCTGCGTAGTCCTGGATGAGGTTGGCCGGGCAAGTGTCACCCTTGCAGTTGGAATGTTTTATATGTTTCAGGACGGCCAGTACTTCCGATTCTGAGACGTCTCTGAAGGCGAAGAGCGTTGGGGAGGTGGGCATGTCAGATTTTGGCAGGGCATTAAATTGAGCCTTACCTTTGCGCTGGAGCAGGTTCATTTTATGGAGCATGGCTGCTTGGATGCTCTCGCACCAAGATTCATCTTTCTCTAGGTCTCGGTGCTAGGGACTAGGATGGCCAATTCCTTGAAAATGGCAAACATTTCCTTGGACCCCGATTTAGCATTAGAAATTCTTGTTTTATAAGATGTAGATTTGGCTAATGTGGTGGCTTTTTGGTATTGGGTCGCAAATATTCTGTAGGCCTCTAGGGTGGAGCTCCAAGGATCTTTTTAGCACAACGCGCTTGCGATTGCGTAGTTCCTGGAGTTCAACTGAGTTCCAAGAATTGGCGTGTTTCTTTCCTTTGGCTTTCTTTTTCTCTATTAGGGCAATAGCATCTAAAGCATTTTTGAGTGTTAAATTGTATAGTTCTACTATAGCGAAACGGTAATTGGAGAACAGCGTTTGAGGGCAGGAACTTCTAGATATGGTAGGAGCTTGTCCTTAGTTAGGTTATGTGTGCTCCTGGCTAGTGCTGGTGGTGAGGGAGTATTCATTTTGACAGCTTTGGTGGTGTTAGGATGGAGAAATGTATGAGGTGGTGGTCCGTCCATGCGCAAGGGGTGTTGGAGTTAATGTTGGCAGCACAGTTGTAGTCCACTACCCAGTCTAGGATCCATCCTTTAGAATGGGTGGGGTTAGTGACTCATTGCACAAACCCCAGGTCTGCAATGCTTTGGCAAGAAATTTGGCTTGTTTGTCTTTAGGATCATTGAGGCCCAAGTTTGGGTCCCCCAATATGGTGGATTTGGTAGTGGTTTTCAGGTTTTCCCCAATAAGATGGAGGAGGTTATCCTGGAAGTCAAGTAATGGGCCTGATGGTTGATAGATGATATGGATTGCAATCGCGCAGTTATTATGCAATATTGAAAGTTTGACAGCCAATGAGTCTGAGTTGCTCTTTAGTGGAGAATTGATTTGTCTAAGTGATAGAGTTTCTTTTACTATAAGTGCTACTCCTCTCCCCCCTTTAGAAACAGTCTGTCCTGCCTGAGCAGGGGGTATCCTGGTGGGAGGGCTATGGAGATAGCTGGTCCTGCTGTCTCATGCAGCCAGGATTCTGTGATGGCGAGCATGTCAAGATCGAGGTTAGTTAGTATGTCACGGATCTCAGTGGCGTGGCTGGAAGCGAACGTGCGTTAATGAGGGCACATTGGAGTGAAGTAGAGGGAGTGTTTGGGCTGGTAATGGGTGACCTGGGCGGATGGCCAGGTATAGGGCTTTTGGTGAGGTATTGAGTGGGAAGTATGTGGTTCTTCGGATATGGTGGGGATCTGTGTGGCTTTTGTTTAAATGTGGCTGCGTGATGCAAAGATCGCAGGCCAAGTATATGGTTCCTAAGAGTGGTTGGCCTGGGACAGGTTTGGCGGTGGTGAGGCTCAGTTTGATACCTTAATGTGCATAACCTACGTGTTATGAAGTCCATGGTATGAACTGTAGAGTATGGTTTCTGGCCATGTAGTTTGGTGTGGTTGCCGAAGAATGAGGGTAGCAAGTGCGAAGGGGGAATGTCATTAGAATTGGGTAGGTTACTCGGCCTGAGTAGCATGATGCTAAAATGCTGGGGAGGCACGTATGGCCACCAATGGGAGTACTTAAAGGAAGCTAGTGTGGGTAGAATTGAACTAGTGAGAAAAACAAGTCCCTGGGTGGTAGGTGGGACTAAGGCACTTAGCAGTCGTTCTAGCACAAGGCAAATTGTCAGCCTGAGCAAAATGGTCTTCATAACAAAGTTAGGTAGCTAGACAGTGAGAGAACTTGAAGTGAGGTCTTATATGCTAAGCTTGTGGACAAACTGTTTGGCTGGTGTTCCTTTAAACGATTCGGTTGGACAAAGTTGTGTGGGATTCGTGCTGATAAGCACTTCATGGCTCCCAGTTCAGGCATGGGAATCAAGTTAATCAGTGACTAACGAATCTTATGTGGCAGTTAAGGCAGCATGGAATATATAGGTACTGAAGGTAGACAATTACTTGTTTTTTTGTAGTTTTTTGTAGTTAAGGCATGGGATGCACATCAATCAGTGTCGCACACCTTAGAACTAGTACACATTTTTTCACAGTGACTAAACAAATCTTATGTGGCATTTAAGGCAGTATGGCAAATATAGGTACTGGAGGTAGACAATTACTTGTTTGTTCATAGTTAAGGCGTGGTATGCACATCAGTGTTGCACACTTTAGAAGTAGCACACAAACATTAATATCACAATGTGAGCTGGGGGACACACTTTGGTATTGGTGCACAGTTCGGAGGAGCGGAATTCAATACATGTGCAGCGTTAATCTCAGAATCATGGGTAGGTATCGGCTCATAGTATAGATGACTGTAGAAGATAAGGTGTTAAATTCGATGGTCTGTTCACCCCCGTCCCTCGTCTGACAATTCCAGTTCCATCTCCATCTATGGGAACAAGGAGTTACATGGACTCCCCTCCGGATGTGGGCCATCGCTATGAGCTGGATTTTGAGGCAACCTTCTCCTCAATTGGTTCCCGGCCCACAGTTACAGCAAGGGGAAGCCAGGCTTCCCCATGGGTCTAACCTCTCTCCTGTTCAACCAATACCTGGCACTTCTTGCCCACCGCATTGCCACGCTCTGCACCAACTTTCAGTGCTATGCAGATGACACTCAGCTCATTTTCAGGCTACCCTCAGCCACCTCTTCTCCCTCTCTCATCTCTGACTGTCTGTCCGCCATCCAGGAGTGGTGTGCCGCCAATGATCTCTGCCTTAATGCCAGTAAAACCGAGATTCTCTGCATCGGCACACCCACTCCCTCCTTTCCTGCCACTCTCTGGCTGGCCTCTCTTGGCCCTCTTACTGCTCCCACCTGTGAGGCTAAAAACCTCGGGTCATCTTCGACTCCACACTCTCCTTCTCTCCTCACATCTCTGATGTCTCTAAGAAGTCACATTACCAGTTGCACCTCGTCAGAGGTATTCTTCCTTTCTTCTCCTTCCTCCAGAAACTCCCTGTCTCCAGAGCTCTGGTTCTCTCTATGCTGGACTATTGTAACAGCCTCTTTCTAAATCTGCCCGCTTCTACTCTCCGCCCTCTGCAACTCATCCAGAACAGGACTGCAAGACTTGTCCTTGGCCTCAAGCCCAGGGATCGTATCTCTCCAGGACTGAAATCTCTGCACTGGCTCCCAGTGGCTGCAAGGATTAAGTTCAAAACCCTCTGCATTGTCCACAAGGCCTTCTGGGGCCTCAATACCTTCAACTCTCTCTTCCTAAATATCTTCCTTCTTTGGCTCTCTGCTCATCCTCCTCCAACTCCCTCAGGGTCAGTTGCTTCTCCAAGCAACGAGTTGGTGGTAGATCTCTTTCTTCGGCTGGGGCTTCCCTCTGGAACAGCCTCCCTGCCTCCCTGAAACTTGAGAAGAACCATCTCTGGTTCCGGAAGCACTTTAAACCTTTCTCTTTGCTTCTGCTTTTTCTCCTCCTCTCCCCTGCTGACCTCCTTGCTGATACTGAAACTGAACTGGTTACCTGTCCACCCTCTGATCTCGGGCCCAGGTCCCCTCCCTTGCCAGTCGCACTCCTGCACTGACTTCCTGGCCACCCCTGCACTTGGTGACTGTTTTTCTGTATCCCTACAGTCCCACTACCAGCACTTGACACCAGATGTATGCACATACCCTAGCACTTGCCACTTGCTGGCCATACTTTAACTTTGTTATGTATTGTATTACCCCATGTACTGCTCTGTCCCCTCCCCTTTACCTCCTCACACTTTCCTCCTTCCCCTTCCCATGCACTTGCGCGATCTGAATGACACCTGGCCCTCCCTCTGTTCGCCCTCCCTTGCCTCGTCGTGCCTTGAAACACTTGTGCATAGGCGCGTTATAAATGCCACATCGTATCATATCATAGCAAAAGAATTCCTATTTTCACAATGCCTGACCAACACTAACAAATGCCCTACTTTACAAGCAGGTATGGTCGAAAGTATGCCAAAACAAGGAGATATGGCCATGAAATGGAATGGAAGCCCACTACATTGAAGGTACCAGTGCCCGTGGAGGAAAACGAAACATGCCCACCCCCTGATCCTTTGTGAACAGTTGACAATCTGTCGGAAAGTGTTATTATCTATGAAAAAGTCAATATTCTTCCGCCCAATCCCAGTTTGAATGTTGGTATGGATAATAAGCTGCGGGGTTCTCCAAATTCCTGGGGTTCTGTCAAGGATCCTAATCGGGCGTCACACTCCAGACCAGGACTCTTGCCCTTAGCCTAGGATGTAGCGCTCATTTCGAATACTTTTTCTTTATTTCCTAGAATTCAGATTGAGCTGACACCCAACCCTTCTCACACGCCCTTTTACAAATACCCTGGGTCACAATGGACCATGAACCAGGCCGGTCGGTGGGAATATAATATTTATTTATTTTAAATTCAAAGAAAATCACACAATTTTAATATTGGCCAGTAATCACCAATGGGGTGATAATTACAATGTAAACTGATGAAATACTACTAGAACATATCCAAAGCACAGATGAATAGGAGCAATTTCACTGTTCGGGTAGATAGCACCCGAGTTAAGATTTCCCCCTACAATGCTCCCTCATACCCCACTTAATCGAATTTTGAGTGGATACAAAGGAGCAGCAAGGAGTCAGGGATACTAGGCAGCAAACAGAATTAAAATCCGACCTTCCCTTGGGGCCGCCAGTGCAGGCGCCTCCTGCACTGGTGGCTCCAAGGTGTGTCTGCCGGTGTCCGCAAAGGAAGCCAGCAGCCGAAAGACTCCAACAAAACTGTACGTGTGGCATGGGTGGGGTGTAGAGCAATTACTCTACTCCAGAAAGCCCTTGCCACTCTACCTCACCTTCCATTACGTAGACTGCCATAGACTTACACCATGCATACTTGGAAAGATTTGTGACAACCAACCTAAATCCACTCTCGGGTGAACTGTAAATGTTGCATTCCATTACATACTAACATACTAGCCACACCTATAGAGAATGATCAAGATTAGCCTGCATCACATTTAGACAGGTGTAACAATGTTAGCATATGCCACACTTAGATGTCATCCTTAACTTTAGCCTGCGTCGCATCTAGAGAGAAATATGAATGTTAGCATGTGCCACACTTCGATGTCACCTTAACTTTAGCCTGTGTTGCAACTAGATGGAAAGTGAATGTTAGCATATGCCACACCTAGATGTCATCCTTAACTTTAACCTTCGAGATAGAAATATCAATGTTAGCAGGTGCCACACGTAGATGTCATCTTTAACTCTAGCCTGCGTCGCAACTAGATGGAAATGGGCATGTTATCATGTGCCACACTTAGATATCATCCTTAACTTTAGCCTGCGTGGCATCTAGATAGAAATATGAATGTTAGCATGTGTCACACTTAGATGTCATGCCTAACTTTAGCTTCCGTCACATCTAGATAGAAATATGAATGTTAGCATGTGCCACACTTAGATGTCATCCTCAACTTTAGCCCTTGTCGCATCTAGATAGAAATATTAATGTTAGCATGTGCCACACTTAGATGCCATCCTTAACTTTAGCTTCCGCCACATCTAGACAGGATTATGAATGTTAGCATGTGCCACACTTAGATGTCATCCTTAATTTTAGCTTCCGTCACATCTAGATAGAAATATGAAGGTTAGCATGTGCCACACTTAGATGTCATGCCTAACTTTAGCTTCCGTCACATCTAGATAGAAATATGAATGTTAGCATGTGCCACACTTAGATGTCATCCTCAACTTTAGCCCTTGTCGCATCTAGATAGAAATATGAATGTTAGCATGTGCCACACTTAGATGTCATCCTCAACTTTAGCCCTTGTCGCATCTAGATAGAAATATTAATGTTAGCATGTGCCACACTTAGATGCCATCCTTAACTTTAGCTTCCGCCACATCTAGACAGGATTATGAATGTTAGCATGTGCCACACTTAGATGTCATCCTTAATTTTAGCTTCCGTCACATCTAGATAGAAATATGAAGGTTAGCATGTGCCACACTTAGATGTCATCCTCAACTTTGGACCTCGTTGCATCTAGATAGAAATATGAATGTTAACATGTGCCACACTTAGATGTCATCCTTAACTTTAGCTTCCGTTGCATCTAGACAGGATTATGAATGTTAGCATGTGCCACACTTACATGTAATCCTTAATTTTAGCTTCTGTCACATCCAGATAGAAATATGAAAGTTAGCATGTGCCACATTTAGATGTCATGCTCAACTTTAGCCCTCATCGCATCTAGATAGAAATATGAATGTTAGCATGTGCCACACTTAGATGTCATCCTTAACTTTAGCTTCCATCACATCTAGACAGAATTGTGAATGTTAGCATGTGCCACACTTAAATGAAATTGTGCATGATGATAAGTGCCACACTTGCGTGGAATAGTGAATAGCAATAGTGATCACAAGCATCACACCTAAACACAATTGGAAGGACAGCATTGCCAACTAACCAATCCACTAACAACTTCAGCCCTCTGCATACACCTCTCAAACTCTAACCACACACAACCACAAACCTAAACACAGCAATCCGCACAAACATCACAACACTGGAACAACAAAACAAACCACACATAGACTTGCACAACAGCACACGACGACTACCGACCGTAAAACACCCCAAGCCCAGCCAACGGACCCACTGGGTTGAGGCTGCCAACAAAATATCACTGCTCTCTTGCACTTTACCAGCTTATTCCCACTAACTAACCCCCCTTTCCCCCTTTTCCAGAGCCGCCAGAGCACCAGGGGACCACTCCGGTGGTGATAGTGCGCGGTACAAATATCATTTAACATTAACATGAAATGGGAAACAAAATTGGGATTGAAAACCTTTGCTATTGCATAAATAACACTCAAAATTGGCAAAATGTCAAAACGGTTTGGGAAAAACAGGTGAAATAGACAGATTCGGAATGCGGTTTTTAGGCTGGGTGATAGATGCACATCACAGGGATAATAGGAATGTGAAAGAGTGACTCGAGCTGAAGAACAGGTTCTACTACAACTATATCTTTGTAACTAGATTATCAAGAAGATAACGCTGCCAATGACACAGGTTAGGTGGCCGTTTTAACGACATTCACGCTGCATGTCTCTTTATGTGGAAATTAATTAATGTACTCCAAATATGACTAAGGACTTATGCAATGGACTAAAGGGATCGGAAAAAATGGCGCTAACACATGAAATTAAGGAACAGGATACACAGAGGATTCCGACTATCTTAAACAAGTTATCAGGGTATGGATGGGATTACTTAGAAGGTGGAACCAAGAAAAGGTATCAGGATAGGGTAGGCTATGTGTTGTTATGGGATGGGGACATACAATCAGCGCTGGAGTTTGGGATGTGGGACAGCTAAACAGGTTTCTGGACTCAAGGGATCTGGTCACGGCACCATGGCTGGACTCTCCTTGCAGAAAACAGATGGGCCTCTCTGGTCACAGCACAGCAGCATGCAGGTAGTGGGCCAAAAAGCTGGTCGGGTCACAGGATACTCTCCAGAAGGGTACCACAGCTGTTCCCCCTTTCTTCCTCAGTTAGTGGGATTTTGGGTATGGGGTTTAGTTCTGAAAGGGTGATTCTGCCTGGATAGGGTCAGCTGTGCTCTGGCCTGGCAGTGGATCTGGAAACTGCAGGATGAATATGACATGGCTGGATATGCAGCAGTTGGAAAATTCAGAAGAGTGTCCTGCCTCTGTGAGCTTCCCCCTTTTATAAGGTGGGTGACATGACAAGATTTACCATGGTGGCAGGCATTTGGCTTGACATGCCTCTAACAACTGGATTGGTCCGGGTTTACTGTTACCGCCTTCCTGTCAACCGGTTGGGCTTCAAGGACATGACATCAGTTTTATGGTATGAGCTTAAATTGCCATGCCCTCCCATAGTCATATTTGCCAAAAATCAGTTCTGACGTACATTGCACATTTTTACAGTTGTGGCACTCTTGCAAATCACATAGACAAATGACATTTCCCACACATGGCAGTCCAACTCCCAGGTTTGTACGACATTGTTTCATCCTTCTAAGTTATCGTGATTTTCAGTGGGAAATATTTCACTTACAATTCTATATCTTTACACATGTGTACATATTATCACAAGACATGTTAGTATTGAATTTCAAAGTAGCACCATATGCACTTTCCTCAGAATATACAATTTTCCGTACATCATTTGCGTCCCCAACATGCTAGTGAAGGCTACCACTTCTCAATTTAAAGCCACAAAAATTGCATTTAAACTGTAAAACTCACACACTACTGCATTGTCCGGTTGCAGCAGTAACAGCCTTAAAGTTTATTAATTAAAATAGTCTTTTGAGCCAGATGGCCAGCATTGTCTCCCAAATAAGAGCATAACCTCCAAGGCTGCTCTGGAGATGGCTTTGAAGCCCCGCAGTTGAAGTTGAGGGTAGGTGTTATTTGCAATTTCACACCTAAGGGTCCTAAAACTCTATTGTACCAGGCTCAATCCCAGACAGAAAGTCTAACAAGTATGTGAGATGCTTCCTCTTGGTTCATTTATAGTTTTCAAGGGGCTGGCCCCTTTGGGGGAAGGCATACCCTGTTCCCAGCAAGCAAATGTCCTTTGAAGCCAAGCAGGAGGACCTGTTCTGTGGCTTCCACAGTAAATGCACTTATTTATTTATTTATTTATTTTTTTTCTGAATCAGAAGCAAGTATGTTGAAGTAAAACATAAAATATATGTTTTCAAACAAACCCCCCGTTACATTTCGAGGCAATGGCAGGGCCTCATTCAACATTACACTTTTAAAACAGACATTTTTCTTGTTTGCAAAAGCAACCCTTTTTACACGTTGTTAATTTTCCTTTTTCTGTCACCTCCCAATACAGTTTTCTCTTCCATCTAGATTCTAAGCATTGTTTGCAGCCCTAGTCAGTTTCTCTTACACAGCAATCTGTTCAAGGCACAGATCCACAGATACTAACATAGCACATAGGAATAGGGCTTCATTTGAAAAATTCAGCTATGATATTATGTTGCAAAGTGAAGCCTTTTTCCAGTACGGCTGGGAGTAAAGTTGCTTGTGATCTCACAGATTTTGCCTGACACAGCCTGTCATTCAGTGAGAAATGCTTTCTTTTGCCGGAGCAAACCCTGAATATGGCTGGGCATGGCTGGGTCTCACTGGATCAGGACTGTGTATTTTTGAACAGATGAAAAAGGGCATCAGCCTCCATCATTTTAATGCAAAATATTTCCTTTTTCATTTGGAAAGTTTGAGTGAGCAGCCAAGCAGCGCTGCTTTTCAATTCTCTTCTTTGGTGCGCATAGGGAAACACACTGGCAGCCTTTCTCGGTGTGTTCCCTGTTCCATCTTGCCCAATAGGTGCTTGACAAAGACAGCACAGCCATCATTTTTGTAGCTGCAAACGCAGTTTAGATGCAAGGGAATGGCGCTCAAAGGAGCCAGCACCGCCAATCTGCTGGTAACTGCTAAAGTGCAGATTGGTGGTGGAGGGGAATTCTGCTGGGTGGGTAGATGTACCCCACAGTTCCCAGATAGTGTCCTGTCACCCCCCAATGGCGGTATCTAGTAATATGGGTGGAGGCAAAACTCCGGAGGGAATCAAGCAGGGGAGATGATTCAGCCTCAACAACCAGCCTCAACAACCTAAACTGAAATCATGGAAACAGAGGGGTGTTCAAAAGAAGAAAACCAAAAAAACATACAGCAGTGAATCTGAACTCACAAGTCTCTTAGTTTTTTCTGAGATCACTGTTTCACAAATTCTGGACATAGTGAGCCTCCCGGGAATGTAAAAACTGTGATTACACTTCAGCCTGAAGTCTTGCCTCAAAGTGTGGGGGCAATGTCACTGGAATACATCTAAAGTACCCACACATCTCCTGTTGTGACTTCTAGGGGACCTGAGAGGACAGAATTTAGTAACTCGTAAAGTTTAAATACCCTTGCCCAACCATCTCAGTCACACAGATCCCAGACTAGTCAGATAATACATTTTGACTTGGGCAGAGGAACTTCCTCTTGGCCATCCCGAGGGGTGGAGGGAGCACCCCTCAGAGCCTCCAGCCAATACAACTGGATGTGAACGGTGGGTGGGGTGGGGGGTCATCAGTGACCGGAGGGTCCAATAGTCATAAATGCATGAGATGAAATAACATTGAAACCTGCGTGTGTTATGAAGGATGGAGTGGTGGGCAACAGTATTATTTGAATCTGTATTTACTGAGAATATGAGGTGAGTTTAAACTGCACACATGTTTTACGGTTGTTGTCTGAAATCCCAAACCTGAAAGGTATATCATCAGCTGACATTAACAGGATTAGTTTTCCTGTAAAGCATAGTAGTGTAAGATCGGTGGTGTATTTTAACTCTAAGCTTGTAGCAGACCTTGTCCTGCATGAAAGAGATTCAGTCAGGAAATTTGGTGTTGATCTGGAAGAGTTTGTGGGTAAACAATCTGGGGGTGAAACCATAATCAATCCAAGACGTGATCATCAACTGCTGCATGAGGTCCAAGTATTAAAATTAAAAATGATGGCATCGGAAGCCACTAATGATTGGTCATGGCTGCTTAGAACAACACAGCATTAGCAAGTTGCCATGTCACCACTGGATAAAGAGTGGAGGGATTGTTTTTCCCTCCTCTCATGGAATACCCAGGCCATTCTAGACTTTTTGATAATCACAAAGTGGGGTGGGAATTAAAATCCCACTGTGTAATTTGCCTTCAGGAGACCTGGCTTTTATCCACCCCGGTGATGGGTGGTTATATTTTTACCAACCAGGCGGCTCAGAGGGGTGAGATAGGGCGCCCATTTGGGGGCCTCCTAACACTGGTTAAATCCTCTGATGAAGTGAAGATGGAGCAGATAGATGGGAACTTTCCAGGCATCTTACTCACCCATGTGGAAATGACACTGGATGGGTTAATCCACCTCTTGATTGTTAACATACACTGGCACAAGAATGTAATAAAGTTGACTTTATTTCTGGAAGACCCTGTGAGCACAATCAATGACCGGAGTGGTTTAAATGGTGGTGGCCAGGTAATCTTGGCCGGGGACCTAAACTTGGATTGTGTTACTCATGGATTGTGGATTGTGTTACTCATCTTGATTCAGGGTGTAGTTTGGGGAGGGAATGAGCCACATCCCTAAATAAATCTAGATGCTATCCCTGGCTGAAAAGTTTGAGAAGACTGGGCTTGCATCCATTGAATGGGGTCTGGTCTAATGTGTCCTCTCACTCAACCACAGATTACATCTTCACCACAGATTGGCTTCTAGAAAGGTGTGAGTCATTAACGATTCTAGAGACACCCCACAGTGTTCACGCTAGGTTGACTGCTCTGTTTACCTGGGAGGGTTCGTTATTACAATCTACTGAGAGGTGTGTAGTGAATCTGGTTGTCAATTCAGCTGGTACGCATATATCCTAAAACCAGGGACTGGCTGAGCAAGTCAATAAGTCCCTGACCGAGGTCCTGGAAACTACTACTATGGAGTGGCAATTACGAGATTTCAGTCCGGCTAACTTTGAGGAATTCTCAACTGACTTAATCTTAAAACATCAGGGAAAGGGTCACAGGGGTAGACTAATTCCAACAAAAAAACACACTCACGCATACAATAAGGAAGTGGCAGAAAGGTAAAGAGTGTTGAGGAAAGAACAAAGATCTTTAGAGCATAGACCTGATCTATCCCCTTGCTCCGTAGTGGCTCTGACAAAACATCTACATCAGTCACACCAGAATTGGTTGAGATGCAATAGGAGCAGGAAAATCAGGCAGATGCTGAAGCTCTACAGACCACCTTAAGAAATAAAAACTTGCATACCTTTTGGCAATTGATGAACTCGACTGACACCTCTGATTTCATAAAACAAATGCGGTCTCTGAAAATTTCTGGTACCTACACTTCTCTGACCTTTATGCACAGCCCAGTAAATCTGTTATGTTCACTCTACCTGATGTGGGGGACAGAATGGACTTAGCAGCATTTGATGAGGACAGAATACTGGATGTCTGGAAGAGGATTAGTTCCTCGAGGGCTCCGGGTCCAGATCGCTTATCAAATTACCTGTTTAAGGCAGATCCTCCAGCATGGGCAAGGGTTCTGAGTGTGCTGTTTAAGAACGTGGTCATCCAGGACAGGTTTCCAGCTTCCTGGTCTAGGACATACATAGTTCCCATCTTTAAAGAAGGTCTGAAAACAAGTCCTTTGAATTATGGGCCAATAGATGCTGACAGCAAAGTATTTGCATAATCGTGCTGACCCATCTGGACGACTGGGTAGTAGCGGCCGGTAGGCTGGCCAAATGGCAAACGGGATTTCGTCGAAACATGGGAACTAATCTAAATGGGACAGTTGTCAAACTTGTTGAACACTTAGCATAGTATGGGAAATACCTAACTGCTTTCATAGCCTCCATAGATCTAACCGCCACATTCAACGTGGTGGATCACCAACTTCTGCGGTCTAAGCTGCACCAATGGGGGTGCCTGCAGGTCTATTAAAGGAATGGTTCGGTCAAAAAATGTTATTGCCCCTACGGGTCGGCCATGTGTTTTTAAGCCTAAGTCGCTCGATTTTAGAAAAATTTCCTATGGACCTTACCCGAGTTTTCATCCATTAAACGCATGTGAAAACAGGCATCAGGGAGCTGCCATTTTGTGATAATCCTATCATTTCCCCCATCGCCCTGGCTGACCTGCTTTTGTGGCACTAAACCATATCCCCCGCCCCTGAGCCTGACATTATCAAAACATTCATATTCCCTGCCTCTATCTGTGATGTTTCTGTGCTGCGTAGGCAAACGCGCCCAGTCGTCTTCTAGGCGACTTCACACAGAACCCAGAAACCAACACAGATCAACTCACAGCACAGCGCGCCACAATTCAGAATATGAGATTGTACTTTAAAATCAAACAGAAACACGGTACATTTGGTAAAGTACCTTTATTTGACATTAAATGTTTATAGAATATTCAGCAATTGCCATATGAACTCCGAAAGCCATTTATTTTCTTTTATCTCTATCCGCAAATCCGTAAGTTTATCGTGAGCCACACGCTGTTCCTTTATGGTACACAGGGTGTTGGTTTTCGTTAAAGGAAGTGCTTTTGTCGCACGTTGAAACGCAAGGCTGTTCCATCAAGTAGGCACTAGGCCAGCGTAAAGGTTGATATGTTGCTTCTAGCTGCTAGTACCGCGTAAGGGCATATAGGCCCTTGGCGATCGTCCCATAAAATCATCAGGATTGTGCAGTTGTTTACATTAAGCTGCAGCTGGCGGTTAAAAAAACCATCTGCCGATGTCTGAAACTGGTGGCAGTAGCAAAAGGGAAGGATATACCTGTTTTGAAAACATACAATTTATAATTAGTCTCGCCAGCCGATCTTTATTAATCTTATTCATTTTATTTATTACGGCCGAGCTGAAACTATTTGCTTTGCAGGATAGTGCAATGCAGTATGTTCGGCTCCAAAATCAATGCGAAAACTAACGAAATAAATCGAGGTTAGTACACAATGAGAAACGACTTTTTGTCTACTTGCGTGTCGAATGTAGACCTGCATGTCTATGTGCCCGCTACAAGGACGATCCCACAAGCATTTTCCAAGCTCTTCATTCATTCATTTATTCATGCATCCATTCATCGGTATAAAAGCGTCTAAAGAGTTACTTACATTATATTTGCAATTTCCATTGTGTCTCTGCGTAATGCAGTCCGTAAATCCCACTGTGCTCTTGACAACGATTTTTCATATACTGAACTAACATGAAACTCGGTCTAGTTTCAGAATTTTCTGCCTTATCGTCTCTTACGTTATTGCGCCCCCCCCTTCAAATGAAGTTCTTTCGGCATGGTCCCTGTCTCTCAAGGTCAAAAAACAATAGAACCTTATACTGCCAGTGCGAGTTGTGGGCCTCTTCAGGGCGCAAGCTGAAAATCAAAGCCGCTGATCTTCACTAGAAATGAGCATACATTCTTTCTTTGCAACCTCCCGTAGTAAAGCCATCTATGAGAACTTGAAGTTTTGAATCCATCTTTGTAGTGCGCCTCAATGTGCAAATGCGAACTGGCTTCTCTCCCATCTGCAACGGCTTGCTTGGCGCGTTCTAAGGCCCCCAATTTTGTCCTCGTTGTCTGCGAGCTTTGAAGCCCCAAAGAACCATAACTATTGAGACTTTTAATTTTTTGGGGAAGTTCGGGGAAAGTATAAAGTACCCGAGGAGTTGAGTTGAAAGTGAGATTTATTGTTTGTTTGTTTTATTATTTGCAATACACAAGCCTCCCCTCGGTTAACAGTGCGCAACATTTACTAGAGATTGCGAAAATTAGTTACATCAACAAAAATATATACATACACCTATAGACAACGTCAGCAATATGAGGTGAATAAACAGAGAATTCAAAGATGACACCCAGGTTGTTCGGCACCCAGGATGGTGAAGGTAGGGGTTAGGGTTAGCGTACTTTGTATGCACACTGTACAATAACATTTATTTACAAAAAGACAATCGTATTACAATTATTTAAACCGGATTTGTACTTCACAACCAGCTCTCCTTTGGATGAACATGGCACAGTGACAATGTTGGGTGGCAATGGATCAGTGCTCTGCACAGAAACGTTCAAAATTCCATATCTGTGCTTATCTAATACAGCAACAATAAGGCTTTTGACAAAGTCAAACTCCATTTCCTCATAGACTGGTTTGATCACCCATTGCTTACTTCTTTTTGAAAAGGCCTTAGTGTAGCGAGGCATCCTTACATTACCCTTAGTCCTAGATTGTTCACGGCCGAGATTCTCGTTATGGGCCAAGACTGATAGTAGAGTCCTATGTCTCATGCCCTGTATGCTGAAATGCAAGCACTTTGGCCTGCACTTTAGGCACATATTGTGGAACATCTCCAAACCTCCTGTGTGACAGAATTCTGTCAGTCCCCTCAAATCTCTTGATTTGGTTTTTATCAAAACAATCTTCTCAATGGCTTTGTGTGTCGGTGAAGATGGATTCAACCTCTTCTTCCGTGCCTCCACTGGGGACAAAGGGCCATGTTCACATTGGTGGAAATGTAGGTTTTCTGACCAGCACGTTGGTACAGTGGTGCATCAGTGACCACCATTTTTTAAGTAGTATTTCCACTGACCCTTCACAAGTTTTGGTGCTCCACCAAAGATGGTTGCTGATAGACTGGGACCACTCTGAAATACTTTCCAAACCTTTTTTTTCCCCTGCAGCCGAGATTTTCTTATTGATTGACTTAGCAAGATGCCATATGTCAAATTGATGTTTAATATTGATGTTTAATATGTGGGAACTGCTCTCTCATTGTCTTGGCAATTGAAATGTGTCTGTCCGTGGCTATGAGGCCGATGTGCATTCCCCTCGATTGCAGATATTCCACTGATTTTATAAATCCTAGTTTCTCCATGGCCACTGAGGATGTACATTGTGTTACCTGCACGACCACCAAACTCACAATTTTCTTACTATCCATGTCCTGAAAGTGGTAGGTGCAGTACTTGGCAGAAAATCCAGGGCTGTCGCACTGTCCATCGCCTGCTAGCCTGAATCGTTTGCCTTTGAATTTACTTGCTAGAGACAATTGTTCAATTTTCCAAGCATCACTAATGGCCGGAAACAGATAATCACGTTGGTATTTGTAGTACTGCGTTTTTTAAATGAAATGGAGTCCCCCAAACTGAAAGAAAGACTCTAACTTTCTAAAACTGGAGCCACTAAAAAGTAATGCAGCTGAACACAGTAGATTGCCTGCTGGCAGTTTCCCCAGCATCGGTTGTGCAGACCATGAAAACGTATGATGTAATGTACAGGCGGCATGTATTGTGACGTTACTGCCTTGTTTTTGACGAGTCACATGAATCAATGGCTTCCCACATACTTTCCCTCTGACGGAATGCCCACATTTCAGCATACTTATAATATCCATCAAACAACTGTCGAATACTATGTATTTGCCCTCTTTCATTAGACTGTCATCCTGCGTCAAAGTTGTTTCGGCCTGTGACGTTGAGGACATATCACCACATTGCTGCTATCAATCAAGTTCTGATGCATCGGTGAATGCTGCTGCTGGTTCATTCTCTATCATTTCAACATCTGCTACTTCAACATTGATGGGAGAACACAACAATGACAACAGCTATTTTGGTGGCAATTTTTTGGCGGGTGTAGATTGTGTGCATTGATCTGCGACTACTTCAGAGTTATCTTCAATACATCCAGTATCATGTTGTTGCAGTGGTGCAGTCGTACTGTAGCAATGGTCCAATACAACTTTGCCGGATTCTCCAAACACATTCATTTCATTTTCTGTACATTGGACATGAGCATCCCGAGTCTCAACACGCCACGTCTGAATTAATAGTTCCTCCATAGCCTCCATAGTGTAAATGGTCTGGTTAGCAACATCTCTCATTCGCTTCACTGTCTGTGTATGTATAGTTCGTAGACCCACGGGTAACTAGAGGACAGATTGGAAAAGGGATGTTCAGTTTAAACACAAGATAAAGTATAGTACAATTGACTGGAAAAAAACATAAAATAGTCCCCAGCACAAAAAAATTCTAAAGTTATGAACTGTTTGTAACTAACCTTATTTTAGTTTCTTTTCTTTGCAACTTTTTTAACTCGACCTTCAACATCTGCACGCTGTTGCTCCGATACGTATCCGCATGTCTCCCCTTCCTCTTGCGCTGCAACGACTATATTTTCTGTATCCGCATAGACAGCATGGAATGAGGCTCCATCGACTCCCTGAAACATAGTATTTTCATTACTGTGTATCAAAATATTGTTAGCATAAAACACACGTGAGGACGAACACACATGTACATCTCAATAGCCAAACACGATTTAAACATTGTGTGGAACAATCAAACGACAAGTATTCGAGCTCTGATGACCTAGTTCGATGGAGCTGTCAGTATCCATACCTCTGGCTCTGCATGGACTGCCACGAATGAGTGTATTGAAGAGGAGGCATCAGCAACTCCCTGAAACACAGTATTTGCGTTAGTATGGTTTTCAATATTGTAAACATAACACACACTTGGGGTCGACGGCACAGGTACATATAAAGAGATAACCACAAATGTTGCATTGTCTAAAAGAATCAAGGAATATTTAAATATGTTCAGATTTAATTGACTTATTTCTCAGATTTCTTTACATCTGCATCATCTAAATGGGATCTTGTGATTGTAGTGGAAGCTCCATCGTCTCCCTGAAACACAGTACTTGCGTTAATAGGGAAGAAAGTATAGCAAATGGAATCACGTTATATGATGACGCTCGATGGAGCTGTCAGTATCCATACCTCGTGCTGCTGAAGAATATCTAGGGCTGTTGTCAATGTGGTGCGCACTTCCGAAAGCTGTTGCGCCGATTCGTATCCGCATGGTCCCGCTTCCCCTGGAATTACTTGAATGTCAGGCTCCGCATGAAGTGCGTGGGTTGACGATTCAACAACTGCCTGAAACATAGTATTTGCATTAGTAAGGATTAGAATATTGAAAACGCAACACACGCTTGGGGTTGACTGCACAGGTACATATCAATGGCTAACCACGAATGAAACATGGTGTAGAACAATCAAACGACAAGTGTTCCAGTCCAGATGATCACGGTGGATTGAGCTGTCAGTATCCATACCTCATGCTGCTGAAGAACATCTAGGGCTGTTGTCAATGTGGTGGACGCTTCAGCATCTCCCTGAAAGACAGTACTTGCATTAGTATGGATAACACTAATTATAACTGAAAACAATCACCAGGGTACGACAACTAAGGTGTATATCAATTGGAAAGCACTAACCAAACAATTGGTAAAATAATCACACGATACATAAAAACTATTACTTGACATGCATAAAACAAGTCTGTAGCGGAATAGCCAAGTATGATTACCTGATACGCGCTAGAAGTGGTTGATAACTGCGAGCATGTGACGGAAGTAGAATGTTCTTGCTTCAGATTCAAGGGATAGTCAAGAAGTTGTAAAGGAAAATTATTGTTTGATAATGAAATGCCAATATTTAAAATTGCCATGTAAGGAGGCAGAATACTTGAGTAATGCGCAATATAGCACAGTTCCCTGTGCCCATATATAGATTTCGTTTGTGGGTTATGAAATCTAAAAATAATATATTGATAAATGTCATTATTCAAAAAGCTATACACTCATATCAATGTCGAAAGTATTACAAATTGGAAACAACACCTAAAATATCAATGAATCCATTCGGCTACCTACACACTACCGCAAGGCCTAAAGCTAAAAATGGACACTTGACTCACCAGTGGCTGAATGTGGACGAATAGAGTGGGAATAGCGTTTGCAAGCAATTTTCGTGTCGATCGCCGTTTATTCTTCTTTGTTACCCCCAAGATGTGGTGTACATGTTTGAGGAAAAGTGCCGGCTGCAGATGCGGGATCGATCACCCCTCTTGTCCTCAAAGACTTGTTGGACTCTACTTTCCAGCTCATCCAGTGGATATCCGCAATGTCTGACCCATTCTCTTATTCGATCAACAGTTTTCGGGAATACATGCATTGTAGTGCCTTCAGATTTAGCATGGGTCTTCGAAGGGCAACCGCTAATCAAACAGGCAGGCATTGTTGAAAATTCTGAAAAGTAAATATCAAGATTATTATAAAACCTTGATGAATAGAAATGTCATAAAAAAGTAAATGAACCATACCATGCTCAATGCAAGGTTTGTTTTGGTCGCCGGAACTATACCAGTTCATCTTGTGCGGCTTAGTATTTGCATAAGTTACAGACATTTTTTAAACTATGTGACTAAACTCTGAACATGTGACTCGTCCCTTGGATGTTCTGTCTCGCATGAAAAGGAAACATGCTTACATTATAGACTGGACCCCCGAAGGATGCAATTCGATGACAATTGACACAGATGAAAATAAATAGATCTATTGATAGCATAACAATTGAAACTCAAGTCAATAGCAATGAGACCAATGACCATAGCTCTATTGGGTACTGTAATCACAAATAGATTGAAATGTAAAAATGACCGAAATATGACAAGGATACATGGCCTTACCTTGACCAACAAACAGTTGGATTCAGCAGGCCGAGCAGTATGTTGCAGGAGAACAGGTAGATGGCCACAGGTAGCACACTGATGAGTTTGCTCGAAACGGTCACAGATAGCACGACGACGAGCAGATTAGCATAGATCTCAGTGCTTCTCAGGTAAAAGGTTCAGGAGTTGACTTGCAAAGCACAAAGATGTTCTCATGAGACATATCAAGTGGTTTATAAAGTATTAGAAACAGGGGTGTGTTTGTGAATGAATGACGTGTGTATGTCGTGGTATTATGTTTATTGCAGGGGGGCGGCCTGCCTCAGGGGAGGCCTGCCTGGAGAAACGGGGTCTGAGGAGGCCATGTGAGCGATGGCCCCCGGGCGTGGGATACCTTTTGAAGTGTACATGCTGTTTGGCACCTTGGCCGTTTGCGCCCGTGACAGCACCCCATGCCAGCGCTCATCCCCGGGTGCGAACCGCCTTTAATAGAGGGGGTGGGGTGGATGGGCCTGGGGCGTGCAGATAAGGCACAGGAAGACTGCTCAATGGAGACACACTTATGTGGATTGCAGGGGGGCGGCCTGCCTCAGGGGAGGCCTCCCTGGTGACACGGGGTCTGAGGAGGCCACATGAGTGATGGCCCCTGGGCATGGGATACCTTTTGAAGTGTACATGCTGTTTGGCACCTTGGCCGTTTGCGCCTGTGACAGCCCCCCATGCCAGCGCTCATCCCCGGGTGCGAACCGCCTTTGATAGAGGGGGTGGGATGGATGGGCCTGGGGCGTGCAGATAAGGCACAGGAAGACTGCTGAATGGAGACACACTTATGTGGATTGCAGGGGGGCGGCCTGCCTCAGGGGAGGCCTGCCTGGAGACACGGGGTCTGAGGAGGCCATGTAAGCGATGGCCCCTGGGCGTGGGATACCTTTTGAAGTGTACATGCTGTTTGGCACCTTGGCCATTTGCACCCGTGACAGCCCCCCATGCCAGCGCTCATCCCCGGGTGCGAACCACCTTTGATAGAGGGGGTGGGATTGGATGGGCCTGGGGCGTGCAGGCAAGTGTGTGGGAGCGAGGGGCCATCAGGCCCCTCTCATCCTTTACTTCTCAGTAGAAACTCGTACCAAGTGCCTCCAGTAGTGGGTTTGCCCCTTGCCCTTATGTGATGTTAACTTTGGATGACATTTGGGTAGATGGGAACACTGAGCAGGACACGGGGCATCCATTTTTGTACCCCCTTTCCACTCCATCTTGGTGACCAGGCCTCACTGTGATAGTACAGCGCGCAGAGCACATGGCCCACACCCTTGTTCCCACTCTGACTGGAAAACTCCAGAGGTATTTGCAACAGCTAATAAATGTAACACATCACTCTTCCTCTGAGATCACGGTCCTGCATGTGAACCAGCCTGAACCAAGCACATAGCTTGTTCATCTCCACAAATGTGTCCTTGCCCACGCACCCTCACCAGTGGAAACTTACTGCCATTCTGACCCTGTGTCCCTGCAAGGTATTCTCTTCATGTGCCAGACCACTGACCACGCCATGATGCCCACCTAACAGATCCGCAACTAACATTAGACCCCTACTGCAGTATATTGTTGCCTATCAATAACAAATGCCACATAACAGAGATTCTTGTGAGCACAGACCCACACTTCAAACAGTGTATTATAGTGGTCAAGACCCTTGACCTAAGGCCTGTATAATCCAATGATAATTGATAGTATAGATGTATGTGTGACTTTTATAGAGACATAACCGACTGAAAGACTTTGAACAAGTGTTATTTAGTGCATGCATTATTGATAATATATTATGTTAGCTTAGATAGTGACCACTCTGCTTCACAGCGACCTGACCTTCACCCATTCCGAGCACAGATGTCTGATGTCCATCCTTGAATGGAGACACACTTGATTTATTTACAAAATCATTGTTAAAATATATGTGGTGTTTTATTTTGTATCTTATTTTGATGACACAAAAATACAAGACTTTAAATATTGTACAATTCAGGTTGCAGCACAGCGAGAGAAAATCCCCTGTACTGACCGCTGTCACTCGGGAACGTTTCTCTTATGGCACGAACGGCACAGGCGGGTATCACTCTTCAAATGCGGTGTCCAAGCCTCCCGTGAAGCCACCATGTAAAGGAACGATAGGCCACCGGCCTGTACCACCTGTGAAAAGGAATGAAACAAACTGTTTTTAAATGACCAAGATAAGTTTAATAAACGTTTGTTGTCAATGACAATTCTTGTAACTAATGGCATTCTGCTCTGACAAATGCTATCTAGACACTGCACACTATTGAACGACTTTGATATGTATATGTAATGTTGGATATAGTAGAAGACCATGAAATAGGAGTGGCATGACAAGCAGAGTATACTTACTCGTTACACGGATTACGAGGACGAACAGTTGCGCGAAGTTCGTGCATAAGCACCATCATTATCCCAGACCGTGTGAGGCAGGCTGCCCTGAAGTCTGGCAGCTCGGTGATGCATTGCAGTTGTGGCTCGCCTTCCGAAATGTAGGCCACGCATCCTGAGTTTTCACAGAAGCAGCAGTTCTTGTCCTCGATTGGCATTAGCTCGCACCGATTGCATGTGCACCAGGTGGAAACACTGTCCATGCGACTAGGTCCAGGCTCTTCAGCTGTTGAATCGTCCTCCCAACTGCCGTCCGAAGACCCATCGTTTTCGTGTGTTTCCCTTTCCAGTAGTTCCTCCTCGGTATACTCGGGCTCGTACTTGTAGGGCATTATTATAGCCATTTTGTGTTAAACAAACTAAAATAATTTATAGCGGTGGTACTGGTATCTGTTCACACGGGCTACAAGCAACGAAGGTAGCTGACCAGAGCACAGAAACGAGTCACAGAATACTCAAAGTAACACAGAGAGAGGAATGGAATCGAAAATCTGCTGCTGTGTGTTTTGAAACGGTCTGTTTATACTTATTGAGGAAAGAGGCGTCCTGCCATTTCCATGGCGACACGTCATTAGCTGAAGCGCAGCGAATGTTGACACGAGATGTGCTTTGGAGTTGTGAAATGGGCGGTACGCATCTGCTGATGATAGGCTCAGGGCCGGGGGATATGATTTAGTGCCGCAAAAGCAGGTCAGCCAGGGCGATGGGGGAAATTATAGGATTATCACAAAATGGCAGCTCCCTGATGCCTGTTTTGGAGTGCGTTAAATGGATGAAAACTCGGGTAAGGTCCATAGGAAATTTTTCTAAAATCGAGCAACTTAGGCTTAAAAACACATGTCCGACCCGTAGGGGCAATAACAAATCTTGACCGAACCATTCCTTTAAGACTCCTGATTGGCCTCCGCACAAAGTCTGAAATTTAGGTGCGGTTGAACAGTAAAGGGGCTTTGTCACGTCAGACAGGGTTGCGTTTTTGCACCATGCATGTTCAACCTTTACTTGTCGGATATCGGCGAACATCTAAAATCTGCCGTTTTTGTGTCTCCTGCTGACCAATGGAGGCTGTATTGGTTGATGTATGCAGACGACTTTCTCATCTTTGATGTCACCCTGGTAGGATTACAAAGGTTGCTGAATTAATTTGCTGCCTATACTTACTCTTTTTTTTAACATGGATCCCTCCAAAACAAAGATCTTACAGTGCTCTAGGGATAGGAGTATAGTTAACTACAAATGGTAAATTGGGAGCAAGGCCATTCCGAGTGTGGACTCTCTGGTATACCTGGGCTTTATCATCCAGGCAACCCCAGGTCGAACCAAACTGAAAATATGGGTAAGAGATCGAATCTTTCCTCTAATAAATCAACTGGTGAGGGTGGATGGCTGATATGGTAATTACACCTTAAAACGCGGCCTTAAATATTACAAAGGGAAATGAGTTCCCAAAATCACATATGGGATGGAATTATACTCATTGGCCGTTTTAGATATCCTGCCGTATTAGGTATCCTGCCCAGCTTGGAAGCCTTGGTTTGGCGTAGGGTGCTCAGGGTGCTTAATTCAGTTCCTATTAATGCAATTTGGTATGAATTAGGCATAACCTCCATGACAGCACATGCAGAGTAGACATTTTCATCACTCTTAATGAAATATTCACACCAGGGAGGGACTCTTTGTTTGAAGATCTAAAAAGCATCCTGGAGAGGAGGATCAGCTCTTGGGTTAATGAGATATACGACCACTGTGTCTTGGTACTGGGGAATGTGACTAGTTCACTGAGGGACTTGTGCGAGAATTCAGAGCTTGTTAATAAAAGCTTATTCAAACTAGACTGGCCTGAAACTTTGGAAAAATTGCATGCATACCCTTCTCTCTCTCACCTAAACCATGATCACAAGAAACTGGGAATTCTTGACCCATTTTTGGTAGTATATCCTGCGAGTGTTGATCAGTTGGGGTGTAGTTTCTGTAAAAATGAAATTATGTCTGAAACCGTAAAACACGTATTTGTTGCTTGTCCAGCATTGTGCCCTCAAAGAATGAAATATTTACAAAGGTTTTTGTTCTCCTTGACTGTAGGGGACAGTGAGGGGATGTGGTCATCTTGTTTTTGAGGTCATACAACCTCCACTGTAATAGCTGTGGTTACCTATATAAAAGCCCTTAGGTTGGAGGAAAATGGAGTGGGGAATGAACTAGATGAAGTTCCTGTCGGTTTACCCACTTCGTTGTTGTCTGGATTATCTTTTATTTGATTTCATCGGAGTGGGCCCTAAGCTATTTAAAGAGTTTTTGTTTATTTGTTTTTACTTTGTGCCTATGATAATCCTTTTAATATTGTGTTTTAAATTGTATTGGATGCATCATGTATTTTAATGTATTGTATTTTATATTCTGCTTTATCTTATTTAATACTATCTAAATGTTAACTGTGTTAAATCATGAAAACAATAAAAACAAGTAATAAGTAAAGACAATTTCGTTTCACATAGAGGAACACAATCTCACACTTTAATAGGTAAACAAAGGATTGAGGAATGTTGATCACACCCAATTCTCATGCCCTATGCTTAAGTAGCAGAGGAGGTGATGTAGATCGATGTTTATTGAGAAAAGGGGAAAAGGTATGTACCTTCTGACATTGTCGTGGACTATAAATGATCTGTAGGTAGACCATCAGGTTACAATGAAGACCAAAGCATTAAATAGAAAGAATTTCTGGGGACCTTGCCTCATCAGGGCCATTTTATTAGAATCTGTACCTGATGCAGGAACAGTGACAAAGTACTGGTCACACATTCATCTCTATTACAATCTATCAAATTGACAAGAGGACAATGAAAAAGGGTTCCATGTAATAATGCCCCCACATAAAAGTCTCCTGACAAAAAAGTCCCTGTTTTTTTAGGAGATATTATTACATTGAACATGCGGGGGACACCCCTGCAACTCCTAAATTCTTTTTTTTTACAAGGGGAGCAAGGGACATCCCCTCAACCCATCCCCATACATAATGTCACCATATATAATGACACAAATGTTTTTTCCTGGTGACATTAAATATGGGGACATTATGTATGGGGACATTATTAACTGATACCGGAAAAAGGCAGCACTGGATAACACAGGTCAGTACATAAGAATGTCACACATATATCTGTCAACTCACCCCCATTTGTCTGGTGGCACCCTTCTTAGAGTCAATTCACTCACCCCTCTGCCCATCCATAGGTGTCAATGAAGCTCTCAACAGCAAAAACTAAATCCTTTTTTTTCACCCGTCTGTCAACTCAAAAGGTTGAGAGGTATGCACACAAACAAAATAGATTAAGCCTTATCCTGGTTGATTACTATTGCCACTGACCAGAGATGTGTTTCTTAGGAGAAGTTACCACTTGTAATATAATAACATTTTTAAGGGAAATACTTTATAGACAGGTTATCTCCATTGTCCTGGTAATGGACAATAGAGAACGGTGTCAGATGAAGAGAATATGGAATAGGACAAAACTGCTCATTACCATCCACCAGCTAAACACACGGTTGCAAGACTCAACCGAGTAGTTAAGGAAAGCACAGTGTATTCTTAATTTTAATGGCTCTTTTGAGAGAGGCATTAAATAAATGCACTCAATACATAGTTTAATCTTACTGATCTCGCACACACACGAGTGCTGGTTGGAGTACCTTTCAGATAATTCAGGGTAGGAAGTCTCAGTTAGATAACTAAGCAAGGGAAACTAGAGCAGAGTGGTTGATACAGCAGTAGCCCTTGATTGGGTTACAAATGCTCAGTGTGTACAAAGTGAGGCATAATGGTTGCCAAGCTTGACAGCTTTGAATCAGGTCACATAGTTTGAATCAGACAACCCCAAAATGTACCCGGTCTGTTGTATACATTTGGAAAACCACTGTGAGAAAAGTAAGTTTTGAAATCAGCCTTTTAAGAGTGATGCATGGAATGTGGCGAGAGTGGCATTACACCACAAGGACACTAGGCCTCTTAATCCAGTTGGAGGTCAGAGCCATTCGATAAAGTATCAAGTGCAGCAGCTGAAGTATGAATCTTTAAGAGGTAGAGTGACAAATGCTTGCTATATAGAGCATAACTAGGATATTAGGCCAAGATGCTGTTGAAGGGACTGCAAGACACCATCATACATTTGTGTTGTGTTATGTCATTAAAGGAAAGAGGGGAGATGTATTTTATGTTTAGAACACACATGGAAGGCTGCACATGGAGTGTACCTGATCCTACTGTTACAAGAAGGACATGGTCCCAACCTTCTGGGAGACAGATATTCAGGGAAGGCAGTAGGTAAGGAAGTGAGGTTGTTGGTGCTTGATTACTAATAAGAGACCTTCAGAACAGAGGCACAACCAAGGGGTGGCCAAGGGGGGCCACGGCCGCCCTTATGAAAATGCTGCACTCCCCACCCCCACTGGCCTGCCTGCTTCTATGTGTTTGTTTTGTTATGTCACCCCAGTGACCTTATCAGGCCACTCCTATGAAAAATGTCTGGAGGCGCCACTGCTTCAAGGGCATCATCTCTCACAGACGGTTCTTTGCATGAAGGTTATTAACAGTTAGGCAGGGTTTGTTAAGGAGAACGTAAAAAGGGATGCAAGGATGCCAAGATGAGTCACTGTGTGACTTGTCTGCCGTCATATGATCTATATCTACAAGGCACAGACGTGGCGATCAAGACTGTTCTTTAATGTTGTATTGTATTTTGTCTGGGCTATATAATGTCGTGTTCAGGGCCCGATTTGGCACAAACAGACTCAGACTGGCTTGCCATTTGTGTGCTTGGGGTGAAATCTGTAGAGGAGGTCCCAAATACGTCCCGCACTCCAACCTTCCATTTTGAAGCACCAGGAACGTTCACACCGAAATATGTGACGTATGATGAGCAAATAAACCAGCAGAGAGCCGCAGTGGGGCTCTGTCCAGTACCTATCAGAAGAACAGCACCTATTGAAGTACCGACACCAAGGAAAACATGGACAGTAAGGTACCCATTGAGAAAACCATATCAACAAATGAAAAGAAATGAAGATCGTCTGAGTACAGTCCCTGAAGAAGACAAAAGGGTCTTAATGGAAGATGAATGGTGACGTCACAAGAACCCGGACTGACCCACATATAGAAGATATGAAGACCTGAGAATGACGTAAGGAGACAAAACACCATGGACAAGGGACATTGTGAACCTAAGATGAAAGGTCGATGTCAAATGTAAGAAACTTATGCCGTGAGCATGACGAAGATATTCAACCAGTTTTCGCATGTACATATGCTTGGAACCACAAGAAAGCTAAGAAAATCATGCAGCTTGCTATGCTTAGTAGTAAGATAGATTGCGGCAAGTGCCACTTATACATATTTACCCCAAGGAAGCACGTTGTATAAGTATACTTCCACTATGCACAAAAAGCAGAATCAACCAAAGGTTACTAAAGGCCACATGAGGAGAGCTTCATATTTAACAAATCAAGAATAAAAGGCAGAAACGAAACTCAGTAGAGGCAAATCGTGCCAGAAAAGCGAAGGTCATATCAGCTAAAATAGATGAACAGTAGCTACAATTAATGAAGCAAGGAACAGAATATCCTACTCAGAAAGGTCAAGATAAGAAACCAAAGGCAGGTGGTGGGCAAAACAAAAATCAAATACACAAATTACATGGAGAAGAAGGCGATTTCACAGTGTCTGAATCACGTGACCAACCAAGCCAGAAGAAGTGAGACTTTCACACCTACGCATGGCAGTGGGCCAGGCGAAGATATCAGAACTTTTCCAGAAAGGAGATGCTGTCTCGAGGCCAACCACAGTGAAATAATTGCCACATGGCCACTAAAGTGATGATTTATTGTAACAATAATTGGAGGAAGGCCGGGGGAGCTGGTGGGCACCCTGCACCTGGCCGACCATTCTGAATGCTGCTAGGCAAAGGGGAAAACTATGAGTGGGGTTGGTGCCAACCCATTCATAATGGACCAAGTAATCTAGGGTTTTATAGTTAGTAGAACCAATGGGATGTCGTACTTTTAGTGACGTCTACAGTAGCCATTTTGAAGGAAGGGCTTAGATGCACCACCTGACAGTGTTTACCCAATCCCCTTACTCCGTTACCATATACAGATATAGTACCTATGTTAAAGTTACCTTCCTAGAACCAATAGAATTGCATGCCAACTTTTAAGCGTTAAACGTCAGTGATGAGGAGTTTTTAGTATGAATTATATGTTTTTATGAAGTTCGTTGGAGTTGTGAAGCGAGAGGGAAGATCACGCATCAGCTGATATTCATGAGACTCCCCGTTTTTTGTACTTGTCATTAAATGGACTCCCTTTGCCAAACCGTTGAGTTGTTATTGATTTGATGCTTGAGTATTAATCTGCATACCCATCCATCTCACGGGTGCTGCTATTCCATCTTAATGTGCTATTGGGCAAACCCAGCTCTATGGGCCGGTTAGGGGTCCTGGTGCACAAATCTTTGCACGCGTCCTTGGTGCAGCTGCATCACGCATGGTCTTATGAGCTGCTCTTGAACATGTGCCCGAAGCTTCTGCTTGCCGATTCTCACTTGATTCATAAAGAGTTAATGTTTATCATTTCTCTCCCTAATAAAACACTTCCTGAGTGAATGCAGCATGTGCCAGTGGCTCAAAAGGTATAGGCGAATTATTCAAAAAGATACAAACCTCAATAAAGTATTCAAAGAATTCACATTACATATTTGTACCATCTCATTGGTGCCAATGCCTATTTTACAATTTGCTGATTTCTACATTACGAGAGCATGTACCAAAAAACGACCAGTGGGCACTGTTTGTATTGATACAACCTAAAATAACGTTATGTCGATTGCTACACTGAACGCTACATGCTACACAAGTGTCAGAGCTGACCATCGTTTCACTCAAAGAGCATTTTCCAGCTCAAGGTGAGAAATAAATTACCAATTTGTTTTGTAAAATTAGTGTGATTTTGATGTGGATACAATAGGCCATTCATGAAATCAAAGGTGGTACTATCATTCTAAATAGGTAGAAGAAAAAATAAAATAAATGAAAAAAAGCTAAGAGAAAAGATCCATTATTAACTCAAAATGTATACTATACATTTTAAAAGGCTACACATTATTCATTTTTTGTTTTGTGATTCAATTACATAGAGACAAATGTTTAAATACGCATTTCCATGGATTTACTCAAATTTTAGAAAACAGGTTGTAGGGCCATACTGGTGATATTGGCCCTGAAGACCAAGTTAAAGGCCTGAGCCCAGAGAGGGGGTTTAATAAAGCTGCAGACCTTTAACGCCCAGAAAGGAGTGAGGGTGTTCTCTATAAACCTATTGTAACTTGCGTCACTCTTGATGGTCTATAACATGTACCTAAGGATATAGAAGCCGTTGGTACAAAAATCTACCTGGGTGGTCATAGCGATTGGGCTGTGGATATGAGCCACACTGCTGGCAATCTTGGAAGTGGCGATCTGAACCATCAGCGTACTATATGAACCCATTTGTGGGATATACTGGTATGGATAGCATCGAGATTGCCAATCTGAATGGTCACTGAACATTTCAATGTTTATTATTAAGCTTTAGATACACTGCAGCAGGCATTATGGGCCCTGAAGACCGAGTTAAAGCCTCAAGCACGTTGAGGGCCTGAGGCAAGGTTTACATGCCCATAATGCCCTGTGCAATCAGCATTTTCGGTTCAAATTAAGCTTTTAAACCAACTAAATGAGACTAAAAGGTTTTTGGTGGTAGGTTCAAATGCCTTCAAGAAAAGCGTGTGTATGGATTGGATCTGTTCCTAGTGCTGCACATTCTAAACCAGGGTCACAAGAACTGCACCAAGAGTACTAATGAGCAAACCAAAAGTAGCAGGTGTATCTCCAGGTGAACCCTAATGACGTCTCTGCATTTTAGGATAATGCTTGGGGTGTGCAGCCAGCACAAAGTTTCAAACTAAAGAGAATATGCTTTTAAGAGGAGTCCTAAGTATATCCATGTCAGTGGTGGCAGAAAATTCGCGTTTAGAGTCTGGTCATTTTTTATTAAAGCCACAGTTAATATAGGTGGTTCCGGGATAATTTAAGAACATTTTATTTTAGCTGCGGGATTATTTGACATGAGTGACGGTATTTTTTTAATACAAAAAGAACCAATCAGTAGAAAGATATACAGGGATGTCATCTCACCAAAATGCCAGAGGTCACGTAAGTGACATCCCACAACGCTTGCACTGGCATTGCGGGGGTGGGGGTTAATGGGGGGGCCTTCCCGCCATGAAAACAATGACCGCGGCCCGCCCTGCAGAGTGCAGATTCGCGTGTACTGCTGCTGAGGCACTGACCTTTGAGAGCAGATCAGATCTACATTCGAGTGCTACTGATTTCCTTACTGGAAGCAAGCAAGCAAGCGTGTGCGAGGAAGACTGCATGGCCTGGGAGATTAGATGAGGAGGAAGGAGCCTCTGGAAGCAGCCGCAGCTTCCTAACAGAGGTAAACCAGCAGGGTGACTTCCCACGGGCTCCCCACTCCCATGTATCAGTAGCGTGAGCAGAGTGGCATAGTGCGTTCGGAATTTGGGAAGGACTATGCTGGAGGCCGAATTGAAAGGTAGGGATGAACGGTTTTATATAGGAACTGTGGGCAATTAATCTCATTGTATACAAACGTGTACGTTACTAATAAAAAGACTCAATCCTACATCCAAAGTGCACACTTGTGAGGCCAAGCATATTTCTCATTTCAGGTCCACCACATTGAAGGTCCACCATAAAGCGTATTAATTAAGCATTTTGTTTTTGCACCCTTACATGTGTTGAGAAACTCATTGCTTTCCTTTGTCAAGGGTGAAAGTGCAAAGGACAACATCTTACAATACTTTTAAAATATGTAATGTCGTCCATTTATCCAAATCATCTTAATAGCTTGTGTTTACCCGGGCGAGGCCGGGTAAGTATGAAGGAGGACGCACAGCCGGAGAGGTTGGATGCAACTTTCTTTATTCAGTGTGAAACTCTAACTGGCGCCAACCGTGCCTATTCTCAATGTCCCCCCAACTCCCTTTACGTGCACCGCCCCTTTGTGGGCGGGCCTTACATTTAAAGGCATGGCAGTCAGTAACACCACCCCCGGACAAATGTTCGAAAATCTGGGTTAACACTCTTCGACCAGTCATACCGGTCTCTTGATTACTCGTTGTGGTCTCTCATGTCGGGCCTCCATTCCTTCTTCGACAGTGGTGTCTTCACAGGGTTCCGTCCCAGTGACGTTTCCCCCAGGGGGGATCCACAGGTCATCTTGTGGTTCCGGTGGCGTCAGGCTGGAGGTCGGCGGAGGAGATTCGCTCTCTTCTCTTTTGAGGTAGTGTTTGAAATGTGAGCTGTTCCTCGTGATGGCTTTGTCTTGGTCCTGCGCCGTCACCATTGTGCCTTTTTTTTACGGCCGTGACCCTCATCGGGCTGGGTGCGAACCGTGAATCAGTCTTTCTGATAACGGGCTGTTGCACCAGGACTTTGTCTCTGATCTGGAAGTCTTTTAACGTTGCCTTGCGTCGGAGTCCTGTTTTGCTTTCTCTTTAATCTCTGCATCTCTCTGAGTACCTTCAGCATCGGCATCATCTGGGATCGACGAGCTTCGTATGATGCGAGTATGCACATCATAGCGAACCATTAGCTCTGCAGGGGTCTTGTTTGTGCCCTCGTGTTGGGTATTTTGAGGAGCCGACACAGTGCTTGATGCGGGTTGATGGCCTCAATGCGGGCCCTCTGGATCATTTTCTTTATTGACGCCATAAAGCATTCTGCCATGCCGTTCGCCTGTGGCCATCGAGGTGTTATTTTTAGATGTTTGAACCCTAGGTGTTTTGCCAGGGCTACAAATTCGTATCCATTGAAAGGTGGGCCATTGTCCCACTTGATCAGCCTGGGAATGCCCCATTCACTGAGTACTTTGTCTAGAACGGCAGCTACCTGGGGGAACGCTGTGGTGGATATTCTCTTGACGATGTGATATTCATCAATCAGGAGGAGGAAGTATTCTCCTGACTCCATTGGACTGTAGCAATCAACCGCCACTCTTTACCAGAGTCGATCCGGTATTTGTGTGGGTTGCAGGGGGAAAGGAGGATCTGCGGGGACGTGCACTGGCAGGCATGGCAGTTCTTAACCCATTCGTCCACTACTGAATCCAGGAATGGCAACCATATGTGTCATCGTAGTTGCTTTTTTGTATTTTGGCTCCATGGTGTCCTTCATGTGCGGTGCAAACAGCATCCGCTCTCAAGGCCGCAGGGATGACAATGCGACAGCCCCTGAGGAGTATGTTGTGGTCTTTCACAGCCAGCACTCTGACTAGCCTTTCTATTTCTTCTTTACACACTCCCGAGCGTGCCAAGATTCCACTTCTTGTTGGCGGATGTGAGGCTGATGGCGAGTGAGGTCGTGGGGTCCGCTGCTGAGGCTGCGGCGACAGCTTCCATGATAGTGCAGGTGGTAGCGAGTTCACCACTACATAGTTGATGTATGCAACATCACCTCCTCGGGTAAGTGGGGCCCCCACCGGGTGTCTTGACAAGTAGTCAGTGGGGTTCAGGTCGCCCCCATGGCAGTGTACTATATCATAGTCATATTCCTGGAGGCGGATGCCCCAGCACTCTATCCTCAGAGGCATTTTTGTGTAAGGGTTACCGAAAACTGAGAGCAATGCCTGATTCTCGATGATTAGGATGAATTTTTTTTCTATCATGAAATTATGAAAATGTTCGCAGGCCCAGACTGCGGCCAGGCTTTCCTTCTCTGCCTGCGAGTAGGCTGACTTTAGGGCAGACAATGCCCTACTGGCATACGCCATGACATGTCTGGTGGCGCCATTCATCTGTGCCAGTATGGCCCCTAGGCCCACAGGGCTGGCATCCACTAGCACATCTGTATGCCACGAGGGGTTGAAATAGGCCAGTCGGTGTGCCTCCATTAGGGCTTGTTTGATTGCCCCGAACGCACGTTGGCATGCTGGGGACCAGTCGAACATCGCGTCCTTCTGCAGAGGTTTTCTGAGCAGTTCAGTGAGCGAGGCATAGTGAGGTATGTATCTGGCGCAATATCCAGCCATGCTGAGGAAAGAGCGGACATCAGCCACTTGTGGTTCTTTCAATTTGGTGATGGTGTCCACTTTCTCTGGGTCGGGTGTCATCCTTTCACTCGAGAACATGTGACCAAAAAATGTTAACTTCGATTTGCGGTAGCGACACTTGTCAACATTAAGTGTGAGGCCAGCGGCTTGTACTGCCTCACATGTGACGAGAAGTGCAGCGTCGTGAGTCTCTTTGGGTGAGCCGAAGATGAGGATGTCGTCACTGTAGTTTAAGGCTCCCGATATTGGCCTGATGATCTGTCTCTCGGCCTCCGGAAAGATTTCAGCTGCGGAAGAAATGCCAAAGTTCAGCCTTCTGTATCTGAATAATCTGTCATGTGTGGCAAATGTTGTTATTACTTTGGAGTCAGGGTGCAATTCCAGCTGGTGGTACTATTAGGTTGAGTTTGGAGAACATGCAGGCATTGTTCAACTGCAATATCATTTCCTTGATGCATGGGCCGCGGTGTCTTTCACATTGAATGGCGGTGTTGGCCATCCTCATGTCGATACATAGCCGTAGTCTTCCTCCTTCTTTTGGTACAATGACTAGGGGAGAGACCCAAGGTGTCAGTCCTGTAGCGGGCTCAATTATGCCGTCAGAGAGTAGCTGGTCAAGTTCTCTTGAGACTGCTTCTTGGAGGTGGAATCCAACCCTCCTTGGGTGTTGTGGGACAGGTCTCCTTGTTGGGTCTATGTGCAGTTTTATTGGGGGTCCCTTTAGTTTTCCCAGGCCCATGCACAACTGCGGAAATGTTTGCACTGTCTGCTTTGGTGATGAGGCTTTGGGTATGTCCGTGGAGGATAGTCCCTATGTGCTCTTTCCAATCTTGTTGGATCGTGGTTGAGGTGATTACATCGTCTGCTCCTACATGGATGTCGATGAGCCACAGGCATGAGGCAGTGTAGTAGCTGAGCAGGCACCGACCTTTGGTGAGGCACCGGATGACATGAATGGTGGTGTCCACCTGCCGCCCGTTAAGGAGGTGGTGGCGTGTGAAGTGTCCAATGGTCTGCAATGCTGTCGCTGCCCCCCACTGGAAGATTCTGGATTGTGCAGGTCTGAGCGCCGGCAGATTCGGGATTTTCAAATATTCCTGCTCGCCCATGATGTTTACAATGGTGCCTGAGTCCACCATGAAGTGAAACAAACAGTTGCCCATCTTAATCGATATTTTAGGGGCTTCTCTGTCTTCTTCACTGTCCAACACAAGGTTGACGTACTCGTCCTGCAAATTTGGGTCATAGTATATGGTGCCTGGTGTATTTGTGGGCTCATAGTAGCACTCCTCTTCTAGGTAGCCTTCCCTCGCATTATCATACTCATCCGTCAAGTGAGGTGATTGTTCCACGTATACCTGTGCTTGTGGATATTCTTGGAGGTGGTATTCGTCGACAGCTCACACGTATCGATGCTGGTTTGGTTGATGATATCTCACTTGTCCATATTGGGGCAGTGGTGGGCGGTAGGGTGTCCTGATGGGTGCTTGGGGCCGCATGATGGGAAACGGTCTCCCTTCTCTGCATACAGATTGAAAATGTCCTTCTCTTCTGCAGTTTGTACACCTTTGTGATAAGGCCGAGCAGGATCCCGAGTGTGGAAATGCCAATGCCGCAGTGGTAGCATTGCCTCTGCAGTCGTGGCACTTGCTGGGTCTGTGATCTGTATGGGTAGGTTCCTTTGTTGCTCTGCCGTGGTGTAGGAGACTGGATTGCAGCTATGAGTTCTGTGGTATCATATTTTGGAGCGTTCATGCCTGCCATGGATGCGGCTTGGGCGTCTACTCTTTCAAAGATTCGAGCGAGTTTGCTCTATTCAAGGATTGTGAGGGGATTCTTCTGTGGAATATTTTTACCCATGCCACTGCACCCTTTGCCAATGAGGTGAAGAAACTGCCAAAAATGGAGGCACTAACCCCTGTGCATGCCAATTCTGCAAAACTGCGCATGGTTCACTATCACAAGAGGCTGCACACCCTGCGACACAAAGTCAAAATTGGTGTAAAAACAGGAATCACTGAATGTCAACTGTCACCAGAAGCAAGGCCACCAGAAGGGCTAAAATCCGTAAATGCCCTTAAATGCAGCTTTCTAATCAATGTCAACCTTCAAAGTGCTGTTTTGGTGCTAAATTCAGTCATTTTCCCAGTGAATTATTGAAAGGAAAAGTGTGCTGACATCATAGATTCTCCAGGCAGTCAGAGGAATCCAGGCCTCACTGCCTGACAGCTGCTTAAGGAAATTAGCTGTCAAACCCAGTTTAAAGGTGTTTCTTTTTCTGAAGGAAATGGCAAAATGCGCCTATTCAAAGCATGTTTGTGAAGGGCTTAATTGTTTTAAATGTCCAAATTCCTAATAAACTGTGCTTATTTTTATATATGTGTTAAATAAAAGACTTTATTTGAATCTTACAGTAACTGGATCACATTCAGGGAGGTGATGAATTGAACTTCAAAGTTTTTCCCGAAGTGTTATTCGAAACAATGTTTTAACACACATGAACACTTTTTGGGCTCCACAATTTTAGTGTGGAGGCTGATCCTTATTTTGGTACCATTTAATGGGTGACCTCAGAGGACAAATTTCACAGGAGGTTCCTCATAGCATATGGGGGCTTCTATCCTTAGGCATGGGGTGTATGGGACTGCTGCCCATTTCAGAGATGATTTTGTTGTTTCAAAGGAACTTGGGGCCATATTTCAGAGAGGAACTATTTTTTCTTTTATTGACCTTCATAAGAAGTGTGTGGTCCCCGAGTCGTAGATCACTTGATGATTCTTTAAAAACGATAGAATATTCATAGAAGAGATTTAAAAACACTGAACTTCATCCATAGTAGAGAGTTTTATATGGTTTAGTTCACAGGGTATCCCGGGTTGGTTTCTGGGATATCCTTAGTTATAAAATGGTCGACCGGTTTCGATGAAAAATATTGATCATCTTCTTCAGGACCGTGATTTTGGCTTGTCTCAATGAGATCAAGGGTTGGGGAGGGTCGCAGGCACCTTCATCCCATTTACCCAAGAGAAATAAAACTGGGTTGGGTTATAGGTCTTGAGGTCACAGTGATTCTATTTTTCAGTCTTATTCTAGAATACTTTCTAATGCTTTTAACCAATTCAATGGCTAGTTTTTAGTTAAAAAGAGCAGTCGATTGGCTATTTTGGCTATATAGACACATCTATTGGCTGCTGGTAATTACCTTGTATATAGGCGCTGTCAGCCTGGTTTTAGGAAGTTTTTTGGCTTAGGTCATGTGTATCCCGAGTCCTGCAAGACATTAACAAGGCGTTTTTTAAGAAAATGCCCACACGGGACCTCGTAGTACTACATTCACAAGTGGGTCGTAATGGGAGCATTGGGATGACATCCTACATTGCACAGTCTATTAAGTGGTTGTGTGCCGGCAGTCAGAATGCTGGTGTGCGCCCTATTGTCTGCACTAGGTCTGGTTCCATTCGCGTGCGTGGCCGTATGTGTCGGCTCGCGGTGCAAGGCGAGGAATGAGTTCCTATGCAGAAACGCCGCCATGGTTCCATGCGCGGGTGCCGTGGGATATTCTAGCTGCTGGCGTTCATGCATGGTGAGAGAGTGTATATACATATACAGGGAGCGCTGGTGTGCGCCCGGATGCTTGGGATTGGAGAAACTAGTTCTTCCATTCGCGTGCGCGGCTGCCAAAGTGGCAGCTCGCGATCAAGCGCAAGGAATCTTAAAGAAAACAGTCTTGTCCTAAAAAGAAATCATAATTACAAGCATGCCTTCTGCTCTGCATCACCATCAGCACAGTATCACTGACGAAGGCAGAAGGCGAATAAATATGGATGAGGTAAAAAATCAAGTGTGGACAGTATTTAGAATAATTTAATAACCAAATGAGGTAATGATTCCACTGTGTTAAAAAGTGTCTTGTATTGAAAAACTACACAAATCTGAAAGAACATGAGGCAACTTTGCAGTTTGTAACAATATCTCCTATGCAAAAGCCCTATTCCATGAATGTATCCTAAGTCACTCCAAGATGGCCCCCAATAACGAGGATCATTAACAGTGAAAACGGACCACCTATAAGTGTCTCCATTGCCGAGTAACGGTTGCTAAAACAGAGCAACTTCGCCGGCGTCCCGCAGACACAAGCAGCCGCTCGTAACACACGGTGAGTGGTGTCCGTTCCCATACAAAAGCAACATCTCCCATCAACGCGAGCTACGCGTCGACAATTATGGATTGTACTCATTGCCAGAACTAAGATTCCTCGCGCTTGATCGCGAGCTGCCACTTTGGCAGCCGCGCACGTGAATGAAAGAGGAACTAGTTTCTCCAATCCCAAGCATCCGGGTGCACACCAGCGCTCCCTGTATATGTATATACACTCTCTCACCGCACATGAACGCCAGCAGCTAGATTATCCCACGGCAGCCGCACATGGAACCGTGGCGGCGCTTCTGCATAGGAACTGATTCCTCGCATTGCACCGCGAGCCGACACATACGGCCACGCAGCGAACGGAAGCAGACCTAGTGCAGACAATAGGGCGCACACCAGCGTTCTGACTGCCGGAACACGACCACTTAATAGACTGTGCGAGACAATGTAGGATGTCATCCCAATGCTCCCATTACGACCCACTTGTGAATGTAGTACTACGAGGTCCCGTGTGGGCATTTTCTTAAAAAACGCCTTGTTAATGTCTTGCAGGACTCGGGATACACATGACCTAAGCCAAAAACCTTCCTAAGACCCGGCTGACAGTGCCTATATACAAGGTAATTACCAGCAGCCAATAGATGTGTCTATATAGCCAAAATAACCAATCGACTGTTCTTTTTAACTAAAAACTAGCCATTGAATTGGTTAAAAGCATTAGAAAGTATTCTAGAATAAGACTGAAAAATAGAATCACTGTGACCTCAAGACCTATACCCAACCTGGTTTTATTTCTCTTAGGTAAATGGGATGAAGGTGCCTGCGACCCTCCCCAACCCTTGATCTCATTGAGACAAGCCAAAATCACAGTCCTGAAGAAGATGATCAATATTTTTCATCGAAACCGGTCGACCATTTTATAACTAAGGATATCCCAGAAACCAACCCGGGATACCCCGTGAACTAAACCATATAAAACTCTCTGCTATGGATGAAGTTCAGTGTTTTTAAATCTCTTCTATGAATATTCTATTGTTCTTAAAGAATCATCAAGTGATCTACGACTCGGGGACCACACACTTCTTATGAAGGTCAATAAAAGAAAAAATAATTCCTCTCTGAAATGTGGCCCCAAGTTCCTTTGAAACAACAAAATCATCTCTGAAATGGGCAGCAGTCCCATACACTCCATGCCTAAGGACAGAAGCCCCCATATGCTATGAGGAACCTCCTGTGAAATTTGTCCTCTGAGGTCACCCATTAAATGGTACCAAAATAAGGATCAGCCTCCACACTGAAATTGTGGAGCCCTAAAAGAATCTTACAGTAACCCAGTGGAAGTAACTGCTTAATTCTGATTGGACAGTGCCTGGCCTAGGAAAGTTGACATCTCAGCTTGACACTCCCTTGAAAACATGAAGCCTAATGGTTCCCGCATAATGACAACAAGGGGCACAATGAGACCGCATTAGACATTCGTCTGGGGCTGAGCCAAGAACAATGGCAAGCTGCCCAACTGATCTCTACAGGGGAGCTTCCCTCTCCAGGAAAGGGACACACCTCCCTGATCAAAGGACTGTGACAGCTGCTGCTTGTGAAGGGGAGGTAAAAAGAAGAAAAAAAAACTGCAGGGACATTTTAAATCCTTATTTGTGATTAAAGTTGAAACTTTTTAACCGAGCAACCTAAAGAGGGATAAGTCTGAAAATTGGTAGACATTAACCTAATTTCAGACTTTTGATTTGAAGACATTGATGAAACCTGTACAATTTAAGGAACCAAAGTTATGAAAGAATTCTCATTGTAGCAGAACGATTAATGTTGCAAATGTAAGATTATATGTACATGATCCACTGATAAGCGCCCAGAGATGTACCGAATTAGAAATGATTAATCCAAACTGTTATGGTTAAAATTGATAAAAATCTGTAGAATGACAAAGACAGCTCTCACAAAGATGAGGATTGAATGTGAATATAGACAATCAAATATAATATGTATGTGTCCGATTTTATTAGGGTACATAAGTGTAGAAATGTACATTTGTGCAAAAGTTAAGGTTTTGGTCAAAATCAATGTGGGAGTTCCTAAATCCCATTGTAAAGATGACAGCTCTCTGCTGACTGCCAACCAAAAGAAAGCATGTGCCTGCAGCCACTTACAGCCGTGGGGGTGTGTTTTGAAATTCTGCCCACACCATAAAACTGGGTGATGTCATTTGATAGTATAAATATAGGAACTTCACTCCACATAGACAGACTGCTAATCAAGAAAAAACATCCAGATTTCCGCGCAGCACCTTGTTCCAGAACTCTTCATCTTGTAGCTGACTCCAGACTTCTTTGAAGATCCAGATTTCCTTGCAGAATCCAGACTTTAGCGTTGCTGAACTCTTGCAAGCTAAACCCAATTTCAAACATCCAAAACTTAAAAGAATAATCCTGATTCAGCTTGGCTTGCTACCATTAAGGCTTGCCCGCTGAAACTTGCATCCTGTAATCTACCGTGTCCAGTGACCAGAAGGGCCCATCCAAATCCAGTCTGAGGTGCAGTCCAAAATTGACCAGAACCGCACCGCTGATCCAATCCCTCCAGAAGTGCCCTGCTGCCAGTAGACCTGACACGATCCAATGACCAGAACCGTGACGGTCCAATTTAATTACAAAGGACTGTAAACATTAATAGGAAGAACAGTGACCCATAGTATATCTGCATTGTATTATCCCAATCTCAACCCATCCCTCAGAACCCTAATATTGTTAGAACCATTCTTGCGCTGATTTTTCTCTCATCTGTGTTACAAAACCATAACCCATTAGTGATTTGGATTAATTAAAGTAATTCCCATACAGAGCGGAAACTAGAGTATCACACATGAAGAGTTATGAGCAGCCAGATTCATGTGTGGCATTCTATTTTTCATAGTCATTAATATAGTGTAATAAAACCAATGTGTCATTTTTAAAACCAAAATTCTGTTTTCATGTTTGCGCTTATTTTGCAAAAACGCCTCTTACTAAAACCTCTATAACTTCTTCAACTTTAAAGATAGAAACATAATTTTAACTCTCACTGATACCTAAGACCCTTAGCTACACCCACAACTAAAAACGCATCGCAGAACAGTGTATTTGACCTGTTTTTATCTAAAATCGCATAGTAAAAGTTTGCCACAAATAGAAATTTTTAGAAAAAGTTGCACTTGTCTGTTTCCCATCCAAAGGTTTCTTCAATCCCATCCTGATCTAAAGTGTGCACTGTTGTTTATCTTATAGCTCATGTGTGTTAGGATCTGTTTTATGTTGCTTTTCTTCTGAATTTCTATCCATTTAAGCAGTTTTACCACTTTGGCATTATTTTACAAAGCAATTTTCACTTGTCAGTTTAAAAGTATCATTTTCCAAAATGGTTTCCTCTCTTGTTTGGGGAGGGAAGATCGCAGTTAAACTCTAGACATTGTCTTTCATTCCTGAATACCCGCTGATTACTTACATCTGTTTAGGATTACTCATTTGTATCTAAAAAAACTCTGCAGGGGGAATAGTAACCTAAATGCTATCTGTTCACGAACCAAAACTGTTCTTTTTCCTGTGTTTTCTATTCTGCATCATTATAAGTGAATTCACAATTGCTTTGCTTATTTTCTGAATTGTATTGTCACCGTTAGGTGATTGCTGTCCCATATGTATATTAAACTTATGTGTGATTTGAATATTAAATACATTAAAAAAAATTACCTTCACAAACTAGCCTGATTCCTGGTTCAGTGTGACATGGGGTTATTTTGAGATGGGTGTGATATGAGTGGCATATCATTCAGAATATTGAATTCATAGACACAAATAAATAAGGGTTTCCTTGCGCACTACATGGTAGGCGAGACCTGGGTGTGTGCCTGATTGAAATCCTTAACACTTCAGCAATTGCTTTTTGAGCGTTGGTGACAGACAGCCTTCGATGGTCCTCAGACGTATGGCCTCATCTAGGGAGAAAGCGTCAAATTGGAAAGTGGACACCTTTCACCCTCAAGCGAGTTATGTATTTGTCTACAGTTTCTTGTGGTTTCTGAGAGCACTGGTTGAAAATATATCTTTCATAGTCGCGGTTGGGTTCGATTACGAGTAGTTTATCTAGGGCTTTGATTAAGGCGGCAAAATTATTTTGTTCAGCTGCTGGGATGGTTTTGACAATTGTTTTTATTCCCCCCCCCCACCAGATTGAGGAAAATGTCCCTTACATGGGGAGAGTCGCTGTCCCCTGATCCCCTTACAAAGTGATGAAAATCTTCCATCCACTCCGTCCATCGTGGGCCCTTTGTAGCTTGTGGGGTCGTGGTGAACGACAAGGGCATCCGCAGTTGTATTGATTTTGCTGCTCAGACTGCTTGTGGAGATGCTGGATTACTGGGGTTCCTCATGGTGGTGGTAGGTGACACCTGACTGGAGGCGAGGCGTCAAGGGCCCCCTTTTTAGTCCGCTGCTGCGGGCTGTGCCACACGGAGATGAGCAGCTTTGCTGGCCCCACTACTAGGGGTGTGAATTTGTGAGATTGGGCGACCAGGCCACGTGTCAGGATGTGCTTTGGGCCTGGTAGGTTGCCCGTGGTGGATGTCCCCTTGGGGAAACAATGTGGAGTGGCAGCGTGCACTGGGGGATCGTGTAAGTGTTGCCGGGACCGTGTCCCCCCAGGGAGTAGTGCTGTGTGCACAGTGCGCTGGTGAGGGGCAGCACCTTGTGGCGTGTGCACTCACCGTGCAGTGATCAGCGGGCCCTGTGTCAGTGAGGGGGCGCCCGGCTCCATGGAACATGCGGGGGTAGGGCACCTTGGCTCTCCGTCGGAGTGATCTCGTTGCTTAGGGTGGAGAAACCGCGTGGCAGGCGTGTTTCTCTCGGTGCTGGAGGCTTGGTCATACGGATGCAGGAGGAGGCGGAGGGCTGGCGCGGTGGTATCACCGGCCTCACAGGAATGCAGAATCACGGCAGACTGCTGGCAAGGAGGATTCCGGGGTGCGAGGAGATGTCCTCGTCGCTATTGTTGACCCATGCGAGGCCGGGTAAGTATGAAGGAGGACGCACAGCCGGAGAGGTTGCATGCAACTTTCTTTATTCAGTGTCAAACTCTAACTGGTGTCACGCGCACCACCCCTTTGTGGGCGGGCCTAACATTTAAAGGCATGGCAGTCAGTAACAGCTTCCCTAATAAGAATTGGTCATGGGGTCAAAATCTGCGAGTAACAGACCTCTTACGCATGTGCATTAACCCATGCAGCAATATTTCTAGGATTGTGGCCCATTACATGCCGATTACACAGTAGTTTCTGCAATTGCCACATTACACCACCGGCCTTTCTTCCTGGGTGACCTATTATAGGTATACACACACTCTACCTCAGTGGTGCTCAACCCAGTAAGCTATCCTAGCAGGCTTGGACAATTGGAGAAGCTGATACAGCAGGGCCTGGGGGGCAGGTACGTGCATTCATAGGATGGGGGGAGGGAAAGGGCGTGCAGCTGCTGCTTGGGGCTCTGCCTAGTCACAGACACTTTGAAACGACAAATACCAAAATATTACCTAAAAGAGCAACACTGAGGTGCATTCTGGGAGGGACTCAGGATCCTCAGAGGACTGCCTCACCTCAGGGTGCAAGAGTTCACAGGAGAGTGGGTGGAATGATTTGGAGAGAGACCCGAGGGGCATGAAACTTAAATCAGAGATAGCACTGAGCATGGGTGCCGACTTGTGATTCTCAGCATAAGCTAATTTATTTGTGCTGTTTCGCCTCCCACGGCCACGAAAAGCACACCCGCAGCTCATTCAGAAGCAACAATTGTAAAGGAAATCCCTAATGATCAGAGCCAAATAACAGCATTTAGGAAACACCTGATAGTCCAATGTCTCTTTGAATACTGTAAAAAGGAGGAGGAAGAACTACAGCCCATCGCGCTGATTCTGCTTATTACAAAATCTGTGAATATGCAACGGAGACGCTGACAGGCGTTCATCGTTGGGTGACCTTATTTTCTGTTGCCTTTACCTATGTTGTTTTTATATCATTCATGATTACCCTGTTCGGGTTGTGGTATTTGCATTGCACGTTTCTTTGCTGTATTTCCGTGTGTCGATAACCCCTGCAGCCGTCCATTTGCCTTACTCCCAATTATCTTTGCGCATGCACACAGTTTTTATCCCCCATGAATTGGCATGACACAAGATTTCAATTGGCAAAATTGGCCGCAGTTTTATTTCCATGACAACAGAAGTATTTGTACACAATAGTGACCTCATTCTGTACGTGTGGCGCATGCTTGCCGGATTTCCTTTGCTTCCCCCTATACTTGGTATAGTAGGCCCCCAACTCCCCCGACCCATTGTACCTGTTCCTATCCTGCCCGTGCAGGGGTCCGTGGGTGGGGAGAGCGCCGTTTGTTTTGGGGGGGAAGCTGAGCCTTATTTGTTCCTACCAGACGCCCCCGCCGTTTAGGCCCCCAAGAGGCGCTGGTCCAGAAGGGCGAAGACCCATTCCGTTTCCTTCTGGCTCGTCCGGAATCTATCATTTGTGCTTGGTTGCCCAAACACCGCCACGCCAACCGGTGGGTTCCCGCCCACCGTTGGCTCCCTCCTTCCACCTTCCTTCTCACAACTCCAGCAATTTGGTGCAAATGTTCCAGAAAAAGAGCTCCATTCCCTTTGGGGACAAGTGCACCCCATCGGCTAAGAAATATTCGGGATTCTTCCCTTCAATCAGGCCATGCCTGATCTGATGGAAACCTCTGCCCCTGCAGAATTTGGCAACTGCCCCGTTCAGCTTCCTTCTCGATTTCTCTACCGCTGAATGGTTCTCTGCCCCTCTCCATTGCGCCCGAGGGATCACCTCGGACCAGATGATCTCTGTCTCCCCCACCTGTGCCGATATTTCTTGTAGTGAGTTTGTGATGTCTCTCAGCAAGACCCCCCTCCCTAGGCTGGTCAGGTCATTCCCTCCCAAGTGTATCACCAACCCATCCGGCTTCCGCTGCCTATTTAGCAGTTTCTGCAATTGCCCTTTCAGCTGGGCCCATTTCATCCCTGGCACCCCGTGCCACTCGATCTTGAATTCTCCCGCCGTCAAGATCTCTTGCTGCTGGTTCCAGCTCGCCTTTGCCCTTGAGATGAATGAGTGCCCCACCACCCATACTGTGCGTAGTTTCCTTTGGTGCACTGCTGGTAAATGACATGGAGGGAACGGCATGGTTATCTTTACACTTTCTCTGGCCTGACATAACGTTTAAAACATCCTGATGACCATCTCCCCAATCTCTTAATGTCCTCCGCCCCCAGTCCCCCGACTGATGCTGAGGTGGCGGCCCCGATCCGGAAAGAATGTGTCCCAAACTGGCCCCCTGCCAGACCCATCTTTTCCAGACCTAGCGACATCACTTTCTTGAACTGAAAACGGCTTAGTGCGGACCCATCCTTGTGCGTGAGCCATGGCGCCTCTGCCCCTGATGGCCGCCTCTGTCGCATAAAGTTTGCCGTTGCCGCCACCGGGCAAACCCTGCTCGCCTGAATGGCATGTACGGTCAGCGCCGCCCCCTTTCCTTTCTGATCCGTCTTTGACCTCCTCACATAAATGATGACCTGAGCGCTCCCCACTTGGATGTCCCTGACGCGCAAGAACCCATTCCCTTTGCCGTTCTTGTTTTCCGGCACCAGTTCGCCGATTCTGAGCGCCCCAAAAAATGCCACCGTAAAAGCAGCCGAGAAGAGCACACGCTCTGATTCCTCCTTACATACTTCCCCCAAACATTTAATTAATCCGTGCAATTTCCCAATATCGATTGGCCGCCTTTCATCTGGTTTTGTTATGCTTTGCCTCGCCCAGCCTTTCATGGCCAGCATGACGTAATGCTCCTTAGTGGGGTCCTTCTCCCCGTGCACTTTTGCATGATGTGCTATGGCCGCCAGGTGATAGCCTACCCACGCCCGGGTCTTCCCTGTTTTCCAGCACCAGCCTATGAATGCTCTCACCGGGTTCTCCCCGGGGTCCCCTGCTAATACCTCTTCCTGGAACTGTGAAAACCGATTCCAACAAGCCCTGTACCTCTTGGTTGTACCGGGTGCCAGGGCAGTTTCCACCAATGCGGTCAGATCGCCCCAATCATCCCCCACCATTGTACCTCAAATGGGGTCATCTCCTCCCTTGCTTCGGGACAGCTCTCCCGGAACCGGTCCCACTGCAAACGAGACAGACAATCAGCGGCCGTGTTTTTCACCCCTGGAATGTGCCGTGCTCTAACCTCAATGTTTAACTCTAACAAACTTCTGGTGAGTTCCCTGAGGAGCCTCAGCACCCTCGGGTTACTGGACGACCCTGTGTTAATGATCTGTACCACCGCCAAGTTGTCCGACCATAGCGTGACCTTAGAATTTTGCAGCTGCCCGCCCCACAACTTAAATGCAACCACTATGGGGAACAGCTCTAGTAGTGTGATATCTTTCGTGACCCCTTCCTTGTGCCATTCCTCCGGCCACGCCATGCCGCACCATCTGTCACCCAGGATAGCTCCAAAACCCAGGGACCCCGATGAATCCGTGAACAATTTGAGCCTCTGACTGCTTGCCCAGTCCGCCCTCCAGATTGCCACCCCGTTGGAACTTGTCAAGAAGCTATCCCACATCCTGAGATCCTCCTTTACCTCTGAACCCAATCGGACGTGCTGTGCTGCATGTTGTACCCACAGTTTTCAGCTCCACACTTCTGGCAAATGCCCTCCCCGCTGGTATCACTCTGCCTGCAAAATTGAGGTTTCCCGCCAGTGCTTGCAACTCCCGCAAGGTCGCTTTGTTTTTTCCCATCAGCTCCTGAATCAATCCCCTCAGTTTTTGTACCTTGTCCTGCGGGAGCCTACATTCCCCTTTAACTGAATCGATCTCTATCCCCAGAAATGTCAATGTCGTTGCTGGACCCACGGTCTTTCCTGGTGCCAGGGGGACCCCTAGCTGGTCCATTCTATTTTGAAATACCTCCATCAGGGCTCTGCACTCCTCCGTCCCATCTCTCCCCACGAAGAGAAAATCATCTAAGTAGTGCAACATTCCCCCACCTTTTCCCTCCCGTTTTACCGTAAACTCCAGAAAGGAACTGAATGCCTCAAAATATGAGCAGGAAATGGCGCACCCCATGGGGAGGCATTTGTCATAGTAGTACTTGTCCCCTAACTTAAAACCCAGCAAGTGGTGACTATCCTCGTGGATAGGTAATAGGCGGAAGGCTGATTCTATGTCTGCTTTCCCCAACAATGCCCCTTCTCCTGCCGCTTTTACCATTAGTATCGCATCCTCCAGGGAGGCGTACTGCACCCTGCACCGTTCCTCCGGGATGCCATCGTTCACTGATTGACCCTCGGGGAAGGATAGGTGGTGTATCAGGCGGAATTGACCCTCTTCCTTCTTTGGCACCAATCCTAGCGGAGATACCACCAGATTGCTCATAGGAGGCCTAGTAAATGGGCCGGCCACTCTCCCCAGCCCCACCTCCTTGTCAACCTTCCTTTCCACTACCTCGGGATTCTCCAGAGCAGATCGTAGGTTGGCCGCCTCCCTTCCCTTTTGCGTACCTGCCCCCGGGATCCTAAAGCCCCACCTGAACCCTTGCCATAGCAATTTTGCATCGGCCTTGTTGTGGTACTCATTTAGAAAGGGAGTCATGGCAAGAAGGCTAACTGGTGTAGGCAATACCCCTTTAATCATACAATCGTCATTCCTTGTTTCCCCAGCATTGCCTTGTTTTGTCGGCGTATCACTCAACGTTTCCTTTATTTTTCTGTTTCCCACCCTCCCTGGGTTTAGCCTCTCCCGGAGTGGCCTTGCGGGGGCCCGTACCACCGCCCCTCTGGTGCTTGTACCTGCATGTCTTCCCGTATGAGCAATACCCTTCTGCGAACCTCCAGCAGACTTCTTGCTCCCCCTGGTGGGCTGCTGCCCGGTACCCCCAGGAGGAGGGCCCGCGAAAGGACCCTCTCCCCCGTTGCGAGAACCCGCCTCTGCCTCTCCCACCCCGAGACTTTTCTCCTAGTGGCTCATCCTGGGGTTCCCTGCAGGGGACCACTTTGTCCATGTACCCCCCGACATCCATCTCGTCCCATGACATAGCCGGCCATATCTGCATCTTTAATCTAAAGCCCCGGTCATACTCTAGCCAACCCTCGCCGCCATATTTCTGACACAAATCATGCACGTATTGCTCATATGCTATCATCGCCAGTGCATCCTGCGGGTACCTCTCCAACATTACTGACATATACATCCTGTAAGCTTTCAGCCAGTTGTTAATGGACTGTTCCGCCTTGGTGGCCTCCCTGTCCCTTTTCTCTTTTTCCTTTTCTGACAGTTCCTTTAGGCCTCCCCCCGTGGGAACAATCCCCAGCAAGTCAAAGATGTCAATGAATTCCTTCCTCCACAACCTCTCCTTGACCCCCCATGGAATGTGCCACACCAAAGAATTCACCGTAGCCCGCATAGGTGCGAACCCTGGCATTGGCCTCCCATACTGGGTTGTCTGGCCCCACAAACCCCCTGTTTCCCCGCTGATCGGGCCTACTGTTGACGGCTGAGCCGCGCCCAGCCCCCCTGTCACGACCGCTCCAGGCCCTGCCTCATTCTGCATCCCCTGAGCTCCTGCAGGTAACCCCGAAGCCAACTGCTGGGCCCCCCCCATGCTTACTGATGCCCCTGGCCCTTGGTTTGCCCATTCCTGACCCCAAGGGAGCCCCGCCATCTGCACCTGCTGCCCGCCTACCATAGGTGGGCCCACACTAGGCAGCCCAACAGATAAGAAACCCCCGGGCGGTATCCCCTTCTTCTGAGGCAATTGACTTAGTCCACCCGACTGTGCCCAGCCTTGAGTGCTACCGCTGCACCAAGGCCCTCCCAGCCCTTGTGACGCCCCCGGATGCGTGGCTATACCTCCTTGAGACACTCCCCCTACCACAAAACCAGTACTGGACGCAACATTCGGCATTTGCCCCATTTTTCCCCATGCTTGCATGCATTCCATCACCATACCTTTTACCGCCTCCAGGGATGTTGTTCCTCCACCCGCGACATCCACCGTTCTGGTCGCAGGAGTGTTGGGTGGGCACACACCATTCCCTGGAGCCTCAGCAGGTGTAGGAGCCGTCAAGGCCGCATCCTCCTGCGCCCTCCCCCTCTGCCGTGGTCTCTTGGTGCTGCTGGCCTGCTCCTTGCTCGCTTTGGCCCTGGCCGTCATTGTCCTTTTCCTTTTGCTCCCCTGGGTCTCCTCTTCTTCTTCTTCCTCCCCCAGGCTGTGGATCTCGGCCTCGACCACGGTGGCCTCGCTGCCACTGTCCTGAAACATCAGAGGAGAGTTTTCCACCCTCTGGCTGCGCCCTTCTTGGCTAGGTTGGGCCACCATCCTGGACATCCAGTCTGGGCCATGGGTTGCTGCTGCCATCCTGGCCATCTCCATAAATGACGCCAGATCCATTGTTTGATTTCTCTCCTTTGGAGGGAGGGCGTGGGTGTCTGTGTGTGAGAAAAAGGGGGGGGGGGTTGCTCTGTCGCTGAGCGACTTTCCTCGCCCCCGGCCCCTTGCCCTCCCACCTGTCCTCCGGCTGCTGCTGGGCGGGCTCACCTGCAGCTCTGCTCCACCGTCGTCGCCTCGCTCCTGTTCCCGGGCTGAGCGCGCCTTCTCCAGCCGCGGCTCCCGATCAGCTGGGCTGCTCCTCCACGCCTGCTGGCTGTCCTCCACCGGCTATGCGATCCCGCCTGCTGGTTCCTTGCGGTCCCCGCCGCTCCGCTCCGCCTTCGTTGCCTCGTTCCTGGCCCCGGGCTGAGCGCGCCTTCTCCCGCCGCGGCTCCCGATCAGCTGGGCTGTTCCTCCACCGGCTGTGCGGTCCCGCTCGCTGGATCCTTGTGGTCCCTGCAGCTCCGCTCCGCCTTTGTTGCCTCGCTCCTGATCCCGGGCTGAGCGCGCCTTCACCTGCCGTGGCTCCCGATCAGCTGGGCTGCTCCTCCACGCCCGCCGGCTCTCCTCCACCGGCTGTGCGGTCCCGCTCGCTGGATCCTTGCGGTCCCTGCAGCTCCGCTCCGCCTTTGTTGCCTCGCTCCTGATCCCGGGCTGAGCGCGCCTTCACCTGCCGCGGCTCCCGATCAGCTGGGCTGCTCCTCCACGCCCGCCGGCTGTCCTCCGCCTGCTGGTTCCTCTGCCGCTGATCCCCTTCTGCTGGGTGGATGATCCAGCTGCCAGTCCTTCGCCTCTTCTCCCAGCCACAAACGAAATTCCTTGCACTTGTCAGGTGGCGGCGACCGGGTCCCAGTGCAAGAGCGAGATGCCTGGGTCCTGGTCCCGCCTGCTTATATCCCGCAAGCCCCGCCCCTTTCCCTTTGTTTCCCCTTCGCGGGCTTTTGGACCATTCGGCTTTTGGCGCCGTTCTGCCCCTTTGTCCTTTGCCCTTCCGGGTGAGGGTCCCCGCTCCCGGCGGCATGACCCCGCAGGGGTTACCCTGCTGCCTCCTCCATTTTGAGGACGTTTTTCCGTCGTCAGCTCCATTTCCCTTCTTATTTTTGCACTTTTTTCTTCATGTTGTTCTTCCTCTATTCTCTCTTTCTCTTTCATTCTAAGTTCTCTCTTTTATTTTTTCCACCGTCTTTTCCGGCCACCATGTATTTCTCTCTTATTCACAGTCTCCTCTGCCCCCACCCACCCACTCCCCTTGTTCTGGAATTTGGCACCACTGAATTTCTCCCCCACACGATTTAGCATATGTTAGGTAATAAAACCCATCTAGCGGGAAGAGTGCTTTGCCAGAATTGAAATATAGCAGAGTTTACACTCCTGATCAGAGCTTCGAGCAGTGCGCCAGGCTATCAACAAGCAGAAACACTGTGACCTGACACCTAATTGTCACTGGATTAATGTGCAAACAGGCACAGCAAGCAGCATGAACAAATAGGCTGTAGCCCTCTGGTAACGCTGCTGGTGACATTGTCTACTTGCCGCATCTGGGGGCCAAATAGAAGGTTATGTCTCAAAATCCAGTAGATCAATGTGAATGCTTCAGTTATGGGAAGGCTGTGGATATTTAAGTGATTGCTGGTGCAGTTGGGAAACAGATGCATGTCTGCTGGGCCTCGTAAGAGTATACACATGCACTTACCCACACACGAAATACAATGCATGGATAACGCAAAGTAGATGCCACAGAATCAACTTCTGACACAAGTCTCCTAAATGCATGAAGACAAAAATACACAGAGCTGGACATAGATTACAGCATTCACAACCCACACCAACATAAAGAAATACTTGTACACAAACATGAAAATAAACATCTACAAACCCCAAAATACAAAACAACACACACACACACACACCCGCCCTGCACAGAGCCCCTACTCAGAAATATGCAGAGCCACAAAGAGAAATCGTCATGCACATGACACTTATATATCTAGCAACAAAACATAAACCAACATGAAGAAAAAAACAATAAGGTATAAATAAATAGAACATTGAGAATATATTTACATTCAGAAGTAAATTAATTGAAAATACTGAGACACCAACAGATCTATATTACGTATATACCTAGATACAAACATGTATTGACATATACAGCCAAACACGAAAACACATTGCAGAAACATGCAAACCATAGAGACACATAATAAAGAAACCAACCAATAACCACCCCACACATACATCACAAATAAAAGGAAAACACCCAGAAACACATGCCTATCCAAATACACATACTTGCATATTAGTACACAAATAAATATGATGTTAAGTGGTCTTGCATAGCACGCTTCTGCCAAAAATATTGTCCTCGCCAGGCGTAACATGCACATGGGAATATATATGACCAGAAACAGAATTGCATATAAATAGGTAGCTGAATGTGATCTGAGACCAAATACCAAGAAAGACACATGCACATACACACTCTGCAACTGTTTGGCAACTCTGGTCAGCTAAATATACATGCAAATACTTAATGTGCATGTAATGTATCACAGAACACTCAATTGCAATATTTGCTCAAGGGATAGTGTTTCTTGGTGTATAATAACAACATTGACATTCAAATATGCATATGCACACAAAGGTTATATTTATCCCCTATAACTTTGCTTTTAAATTCTTAGGATCACACTGATTTCTACAAACTACTTCGGTAGCGGAACAAGGTAGGAATTGTCAATGAGTAACATGGACGCCGATCTGAGCGGCACGTTCGTGCCCTCTACGCTCAGCCTAGTGTTTTATGTGGATACTTATATCCGCCTTCTGACGTCTTGCCCCGTTCCAGTAAACTTCTCTGCACAGGGCAGGTTCAAATGTCTCCTTTGTGTTCCTGACAGCAGCCGGAACACAGTTATAACAGACAGAGCTGGCTTTGAAACCGTCTGCACTACCAGTGGTGTCCAGGGATGAAAGGTTGTGTGCCATCACTTCCTGTGATGTCACTTTGGGATTGGTGGTCAACTGACACCACTTCGGATGATGTCACTTTGGGGCGGGGTCAATGACTTCACTTCCTGTGATGTCATCGGGAGGTCAATGGTCTTGTGATGTCACTTCCGCTACCCCTGGCATTTTGTTGAAATTACGTCCCTGGACAAGTAGCTGTTGATGATGATCCCCCCAGGGGCTGGTGTGATCTAAATCTGATAAGGTGTTTTAAGGGCCTCACAGATGGCAATACAAACACCTATAAATTACTCTTAGCATGGGTCCTTTCAGAGGTCCTGGGGGTGAATGATATTTCTTTTAAACTGTTTCCTGTTGTTCGTATTTTGTCTGATTGCATGTTTTGCAAAGGATGCAATGTTCATTTTTATTCTATCAATACTCATTTTCAAACATGCATTTAGAATTGTTGTGAGGTCTTGGCATTTAAGAGGATTGAGGTTTTTGAAGACACAAAGGCTGTGCTATGTCATACTCATGACTTTTCGTATCATTAGCAAGAGGTGGGGGAGTGGGAGAAGGTTTATCCTTGTCTCCCTTCAAGCTTCATTCGGAGGGTTCTCAGATACCTGGACCGAGTTGTAATCCTGATCCTTTTATTGATCCTAATCCTTTTGTTATTGACTTAACCAGACCAGGACTGGAACAGAGGCTGAGGCAGTCTTCCCTACTGTCCTACCAGCTTTCACAACAGGATCGGGACAAGGTGTATGTTTTTTATAATCAGGCACCTTTAATGAAGCAACTTTAGGGCCCCAGGGGTATTTGCGGAAATTGAGGTGCTTCATGGGCCCATCAGTTGCCTGGTTGGTAATGCCCCCCCCCCCCTCCAATGTGTTGTTTGTGCAACCCTCCTACCCCAAGCTTGGGGAATTGTTGATATATTTGTCCTGGAATGTGGCCAGAATCAAATCTAGATTAGGCCACCCGATGTTTTTGCCACTTTTAAAAGGGGCTGATATTATGCTATAGAGGAGGAGCCAAATGCCTCTACTGGAAATCCCGCCCCTATTCTGCCTATATGTTGGAAGCCGGAAATTGCGACATGCACAACTCCGATAATGATCCCGATACCACGAAAGGTCTTCGAAATAAGGTATCCATTGAGAAGGCCCTATAAGATGTACTCCTAGAGAGATGACAGCCATTTAGGGGAGGTCCCTGAAGAAGTATGAAGCAGTGAACGCAAGAGGATGGTGACATCACAAGAAATGAGAGTGACGCGCTGAGAAGGATGATCAAAGAAGAGAATGCATAGACCTTATGGAACCTGATGACGAAATAAGGAATCGAGTAACAGTTTGTGTGTGAAATGAAAATTGCACGTACGAAGAACACTGAAGAAAATATAAGTCACTTTATAACTGTACAGATGCTGCAACGAAAGAAGACTAAGGGCCTCATTACATGGAAGGCGGTAAGGGTTAACGGTCACCGTGTAATGAGGCCCTAAGTAATCATGAAGGCTGGCTATATGTAGTGAATAGACTGCACGCAGTGCCGGCAATATATATATATATATATATATATATATATATATATATATATATATATATATATATATATATATATTTATATATATATATATATTACATGGCCACGGTAGTGGCCATGTAGTTATGGTTAAGTTGGTGTTTCCATAGGAAGAGCACTTTTTGGGCTGCTTATAACTTCGCTCCTCCTAGACGAATCCTCACCAAACTTTGCAAAAAGAGTATACGGCCCACTCTGATCTTATTCGCAAAGTTTGGTGAGGATTCGTCCAGGGGGGGCAAAGTTATAGGGAGGGTCCCAAAACTTTTTTTTTCCCAGAGACTGAATGGGAAAAAACTTTGCGCACGGCCACAGGCCAAACCGCTGGACGGATTTACACCAAATTTGCGGCAGGACCGGGGGCTTGGTCCCAAAAGCGTGCTTTTGCAAATTTAGTGTAAATCCGTCCAGTAGTTTTTTATAAAATGACCAATACGTAAGGCAAAAAAAATATTGATATCTGTGTTCGCTTCGCGGACGGACTTCCCTGTTCGCTCCGCGGACAGCACCCCGATTGGCCCATGGCCTTGCGTCATGTCCGCAGACCTGCGACGTGTTTGCTGATTGGACGGCGAGGGGCGTGGAGCGCGTCAGATTTTCTGTGGCGCCCGCCATCTTGTATTCGCCGTCGACCGCGTACAGCGCGGTGAAACGTGGATAAAAAATTGTATTTAGTGCCATGTGTTGGTGTGTAAGAGTGTTTGGGGAGGGTGGGGGAGTCTGAGATAGGTTCAATGTTTTGTTTTTTTATGTGCTAGATGTTTTTGTTGCGTTCGATTTGTCCGCGGAGAACACGGCTGTTCTGACATTTTTAAATAAACTAAATGGTGGGGTGTTTAGAGGACGGACTATGTGTCATTTTTGTTCGCAAGGAAGGTAAAAATGAGCTATGAACACTCGCGGTGTACTTAATTGTTCGTAAATACACAAACTGCGGGTGTCCTCAGGACGCTGTCCGTATTGTAATCTGTCTAGTTGAATGTGTTCTAAGTACACTCGCGGTGTCCCAAAATGGTTGCAATTACACAAAATGGGGGTGTTCTGAGAACGTTGTTTGTATTGTTCGTTGTCAGGGTGAAAGTGTTTTAAGACCACTCCTTTTGTCCGCTAATAGTACAATTTCCTATGGGCGTCAACCGACTTTTTGTCCACTAAAGAAACGATAAATCTGCCTGGTGTGCGCCGACATTATGTGATAATCCTATGACTGGCGCTATTGACCTGGCTGACTTGCTTTTGCGACACTGAATCATATCTCCCGCCCCTAAACCTGATATTATCAAAGCATTCATATTCCCCGCCTCTCTCCGTGACATTACAGGGGGCGTCATCAAACGCGCCCAGTTCTCTCCAGTCCTAAGTGACTTTACACAGAACCCGGAAGACAACACATATTATGTCACAACACAGCACACCACAATTCGGAATATGAAACAGTGATTTAAAAGCAAACAGCAAGATTGTAAATTTTGTAAAGTACATTTATTTGACATCAAATGTTTAGAGAATATTCAGCAATTTGCATTTGTCTTTTTTGTCGATCCGCAAAAGTTCATGTTGAGGCACGCGATGTTCCTTTGCGGTACAGAGGGTGTTAGATCAGCTTACAACTCATTGCGCTACAATTCGGAATATGAAACTGTGGTTTAAAAGTAAACAGCAGGATTGTACATTTGGTAAAGTACATTTATTTCACATGAAATGTTCAGTGAATATTCAGCGATTTGCTATTGTCTCTGCTGTCGATCAGCAAAAGTTTATTTTGAGCCAGGCGTTGTTCCTTTGCGGTAGATAGGCTGTTGGTTTATGATAAAAGCAGTAAATAGTCGCTCTGATAATCGGAAGGTTGCTCCAACAATGAGCCATTAGACCACCCTATTGGTTGGTATGTTGTTTGTAGCCGCTAGTACTGCATAGTAGGGCATATTGGTCCTTGGCGATTGTCCCATAAAATGGTGAGGTTCATGAAGTTGCATATTTGGACCTGCACTTGGCAGTTGAAGACCCCATCTGCTGGAGTCTGTAAATCGTGACATAGGCAAAATGGGGCCACGTACCTGTTTTAAAAAACAAACTAGTCTCACCAGCCGATCTTCATTAAAAATCATCATTTTATTTATTAGGGCGTGAAACTATTTGCTATCGAAGATAGTGCAACGGAGTATGTTAATAATAAAATAATAATATTTTCCCATTCATATAGCGCTAAGAACCGTGAGGTATCTAAGCGGTGTTTATTATTAACCACGGTGTGTGGTGCTCATTTATCGACCACGGAAGGATGAAAGGCTGAGTTTGGCCTTGCCGGGATTCAAACTTGCGTTAGCAAGCTGTGCACGGATGTCAAAGCGAGCATTGTACTCGCTGTGCCACTTGACAGGCTACAGTGAAGTGGCACAGCGAGTAGAGCGCTTGACCGCCTATAGACCGGTTAAATTATTTCTATTAACCCACCCTGTGTCGTCTGCCTTTTTCAGAGCCCTCTAAACGACAGGGGATCAATTCGGCGGTGATAGTGCGCGGTAGAAAACATTATGCCAGTTTCAACGAACAAGTTCAACTTGAGCGGTCTTTAATGCTACGCTATTGTAATTATATTTGGTATAAAATAATCTAAAGGGTTACTTACAGTACAATTGCAATTTCCATTGTCTACGAGTAGTGCAGTCCCAAAATACAACTCCGTCTGTGTGAACGATCTTTCGCATAGTGATATAATATATAAAAGTGGTTTCGTTTCAGAAATTTCATCCTTATCTTCTCTTATGTTTTAGCAACACTCCTTCAAGAGAAGTCTTTCATCACAATCTCTGTCTGTCAAGGTCAAAACACAATACAACCTTATAGTCCGCTTCGTGAGCCTCTCCGGGGCCCGAGAAAAAAATGGAAGCAGCTGACCTTCACTGTGAACGAGCATAAATTCTTACTTTGCAACATTCTGTGTAAAGCCATCTGTGAGAAGTTGGTTTTTGCACGCCATGTTTGTATATTGTTTGCGTGATATTAAAAAAAGTTTGTTTAAGGGACGTTATGGTTCTAAGTACAGCCGAAAGACCCCTGAAAATCGCAAGTTATGGTAAGCTATGAAAAATAACTCGCGCCACCACCATGCACTGCTAAGACTAACACCCAGGACATCAAAGATGACATCGCAAATGTCATTGATGAAATCACTGATGACATCACATGTGTATGTACTTTTCATGGAATTTGTGTACAAGGGATTTTTATTATAATGTTGCGAAAAAAGTGTCAAGGATATTGCAATAAATATCATACCGTTATTAGTGCTTTGAACGATGCATCGATATAAATAGCATTGTATTATGGGATTCTATCTAGTATAATGAGCTACTAATGGAGAAACACAGCATTGCGTGCAGAGTACAAGATGAAAGTATAATATTTGTAATGTTAATATGTTGAATAATGAAACGATAATTGTCCTGAAATGTTCGAAAATTCACAAAATGGGGGTGTTCTGAGGACGTTATTTGTATTGTGTGATTGCTTAGCTGTATGCAATGAGGGAATGGCACAGAGAGTAAATTGGACGTCGTCCGCGGACACCGCGGCTGTTCGTGGACAGGGCGTGCTACATCCGGGTTTTTCCAGGAAATCCAACATGGAAAGAAGACTGTACGGATCAGCCAATCAGATGTCAAGGTTGTGGATTTGTGTTGAAAGAGACTGTGTGTAGTGAAGATGGCAGAAGTGGAGAAAGTCAGGGTGTTGGTGCTCGGCGATATGTTTTTACATGGTTTACAACAGTACGCTGAATGCAGGCATGTTGCAAAGAACTTTGATGTGAAAGGAGTGGAGGTGGTGTGGTGCACTGTGCAATGTACAGGGAATTGTACAAGTTTGTGAGGATATGGCCACGATGAACAGTCCGCATGTGGTAGTTTTGCCTTATGGTGCTTTCCATTTGGGCAACGTCAGTTGTTGGCTGATTTGGAACACTTGGTTCAAGCCGTAATGAAGATCCTTCCAAATGCGAAAGTAATTTTTTCTGGATTACTATCTAGGGCAGTAAAAAAACTTTGTTAAAGGGACGTTATGGTTAAGTTGCGCTACTAAAAACCTATGAAATTCAGTGAAAAAACTTTGTTAAAGGGACGTTAAGGTTCAAAGTGAAACCGAAAAACCCCTGAAATTCGGCAGTTATGGTAACATAAGCAACCATAACTCGCGCCACCATGCACTGCTAACACTAACACCCAGGACATCAAAGATGACATCACAAATGTCATTGATGACATCACTGATGACATCACATGGCTGGCTCTCCCTTTTTATCCTTTACTGACATATCAAAGCCACATAGTTTTCTTCAGTAACATTCAGGAAGTAAAAATTGAAAAGGTACTATATTTGTAGACTTAGGGTCAAGTCACATCATATGAAACATATACATAGCGGAAGACACAGGCTTGAAAGAGAGCAATCCTTTCTGTGCATGAAGATAATTATTAGGGTTATCAGCACTTTCTCATAGTTTTATTTTTATTACTCTACCTTCCCTGTATATGCTCATATTTGTATACATTATACTCACTCTCCTTTCCTTTGGGTGCAGTCACATCATGTGATACAAATACATATGGTAAGTAGCAGCTTTGAAACAGAGCAATAGTTTCTCTGCATAAAGACAATCAGTTAGGTTATGAACTCTTTCTGCTACTACTTCTGCTTTTTTGTTTAATTCACTGTCCCTGTATATACTCATGTATGTGTTGTTGTCTCTTTGTGTTTTGTCTGTAATAATTATGTATTAAGTGGGTTTTATTATCTACTTATTACATGTTTCACAGTACGCAAAACTCTAATAAGAAAGCAGTTATCATTTCAGTATTCAACATGGCAAGATTATGAATATGGCACCTTCATCATGTATGCTGCACACACTGCCTATGTTTCTGCATGAGTAGCTTAGTATACTGGATAGAACTTCATAATAGAATGCTATTTATATCAATGCATTGCTTAATGCACTAATTAGCTCATGATATTTATCCCCAATGATCCTTGACAGTTTTTGGTCAACATTATAAGAATCCCTCCTACAGAGTTTTCATGAAAAGTAAATGCACATGTGATGGCATCAGTGATGTCATCAATGACATTTGTGATGTCATCTTTGATGTCCTGGGTGTTAGTGTTAGCAATGCATGGTGGCGCGAGTTATGGTTGCTTATGTTACCATAACTGCTGAATTTCAGGGGTTTTTTGGTTTTACTTTGAACCATAACGTCCCTTTAACGTTTTTTCACTGAATTTCATAGGTTTTTAGTAGCGCAACTTAACCATAACGTCCCTTTAACAAAGATTTTTTACTGAATATATATATATATATATATATATTACAAGGCCACGGTAGTGGCCATGTAGTTATGGTTAAGTTATGGTTAGTTAGTTATGGTTAAGTTGGTGTTTCCATAGGAAGAGCACTTTTTGGGCGGCTTATAACTTCGCTCCCCCTGGACGAATCCTCACAAACATTGCAAAAAAAGTATATGGCCCACTCTGATTGTATTTGCAAAGTTTAGTGAGGATTTGTCCAGGGGGGGCAAAGTTATAGGGGGTTCCCAAAACTTTTTTTTTTCCCATAGACTGAATGGGGAAAAAACTTTACTTGCCCCTACAGCCCTACCGCTGGACAGATTTTCAACAAATTTGCACCAGGAGTAGCGGCTTGGTCCCGAAAGCGTGCATTTGCAGATTTGGTGAAAATCCATCCAGTAGTTATTTTTAAAAATGACCAAAAAGTAGGTCATAAAAAATTAGTGATATCTGTGTTCGGTCCGCTGACACACTTCCCTGTTCGCTCCGCGTACAGTGTCCTGATTGGCCAATCAGTTTGCATGGTGTCCACGGACAGGCAATGTGTTCGCTGATTGGACGGTGTGGAGCGTGAAGCGCGTCAGATTTTCGGTAGCACCCGCCATCTTGGATTCACGGACATCCACGGACAGCGCAGTGAAACTTGGTTAAAAATGTGTATTTAGTAGAGTGTGTTGGTGTGTAGGAGTGTTTGGGGAGGGTGGGAGAGTATGAGATAGGTTGAAAGTTGTGTTTTTTTATGTGGTAGACGTTCTTGTTGTGTTCGATTTGTCTGCGGACATCACGGGTGTTCTGAAATGTTCTAAATAAACTGAATGGGGGGTGTTCTGAGGAGTCAATGTGTGTCCGTTTTGTTCGCAAGCAAGCTGAAACTGTTCTAAGAACACTCGCCGTGTCCGGAAATGTTCGTAAATAAACAAAATGGGGGTGTCCTGAGGACGCTGTCCGTATTGTTCATTGTGAAGTTGAAAGTGTTCTAAGAACTCTCGCGGTGTCCTGAAATGTTCATAAATAAACAAAATGGGGGTGTTCTGAGGACGCTGTCCGTATTGTTCGTTGTCAAGTTGAAAGTGTTCTAAGAACTCTCGCGTTGTCCTGAAATGTTCATAGGGGGTGTCCTGAAGATGCTGTCCATATTGTTCGTTGTAAAGTTGAAAGTGTTCTAAGAACTTTCGTGGTGTCCTGAAATGTTCGTAAATAAACAAAATGGGGTTGTTCTGAGGACGCTGTCCGTATTATGTTCGTAAATAAACAAAATGGGGGTGTCCTGAGGACGCTATCCGTATTGTTCTCTGGCAATTTGAATGTGTTCTAAGAACACTTGCGGTGCCCTGAAATGTTCGCAAATAAACAAAATGGGGGTGTTCTGAGGACGCTGTCCGTATTGTTAGTTGTCAAGTTGAAAGTGTTCTAAGAACCATTGCGTTGTCCTGAAATGTTCGTAGGGGGTGTCCTGAAGACGCTGTCCGTATTGTTCGATGGCAAGTTGAATGTGTTCTAAGAACACTCGCGGTGTCCTGAAATGTTCGCAAATAAACAAAATGGGGGTGTTCTGAGGACGCTGTCCGTATTGTTCGTTGTCAAGTTGAAAGTGTTCTAAGAACTCTCGCGGTGTCCTGAAATGTTCGTAGGGGGTGGTGTCCTGAAATATTCGTAAATAAACAAAATGGGGGTGTTCTGAGGACGCTGTCCGTATTTTTCAATGGCAAGTTGAAAGTGTTCTAAGAACTCTCGTGTTGTCCTGAAATGTTCGTAGGGGGTGTTCTGAAGACGTTGTCCGTATTGTTCTCTGGCAAGTTGAATGTGTTCTAGGAACACTCGCGGTGTCCTGAAATGTTTGCAAATAAACAAAATGGGGGTGTTCTGAGGACGCTGTCCGTATTGTTTGTTGTCAAGTTGAAAGTGTTCTAAGAACTCTCGCGGTGTCCTGAAATGTTCGTAGGGGGTGGTGTCCTGAAATGTTCATAAATAAACAAAATGGGGGTGTTCTGAGGACACTGTACGTATAGTTCGTTGTCAAGTTGAAAGTGTTCTAAGAACTCTCGCGTTGTCCTGAAATGTTCGTAGGGGGTGGTGTCCTGAAATGGTCGCAAATAAACAAAATGGGGGTGTTCTGAGGACGCTGTCCGTATCGTTCGATGGCAAGTTGAAAGTGTTCTAAGAACTCTCGCGTTGTCCTGAAATGTTCGTAACTCTCTATGCCCTGGCCACAAGCACCGCAGCATATCACACTTATAGTTGCTTATAACTTTGGGTCAAAAACAAATTTATAAGGAACAAAGTTATAAGATACTATAGGTGTGATATGCTGCGATGGTTGTGGCCAGGGCATAGAGTGCATAGTATACTTACTGTTTGGTTTAGTAACTGGAGTAGATGTATTTCTTGTTCATTTCTGTGATAAAAGAAAATAGCATGTTAGTATTAGTATTTTGCAATGACTTATTACATTGTATAATCAACATTTTTTTTGACCCTCATATTTAGTAGATTACAAACCAGAGTACTGTGCAATTTTCTCAGTTTCTGTGTTCGTTGCTAAAATCATTGGGTCTGTGGGAGAAAAAAAAATCCATGTTGGATATTAAAAAAAAAAACTTTTTCTGTTATGCTACAGTTTATTTGTTTGTTTGTTTTCAGTGTTCACTTGTTGTTTCTGGCTAATGCTTTATACATTGTCTTGTTGCCTTTTTTTGCAGCAGTAACATATTATTTATTTGTTTGGATATTGTACAATTTTGGAGCAGTTAGATACCAGTAGGTGTATTTTAACTGTCTATTTTTTGGTATATTTTAGTGGTATTCATTTATCTGATTAGTTGTCAAATCTTTGGGCAGTTAGAAAGCTTTTGGAATATTGTAACAGTTTATATTGTTTTACTACTAGTTTACTTAAGGTTTAAGTACAGTCTAGTTATCAAATTTTGGTTTTAAGAACATTAAATAAGCGTTTGTAAGATTTGCTGGTAATCTCTGTATTACATTCAGACCATCCACATTTCTTTTTTATATATGCAGTGTAGTGCCCTGAATTGGTTGTGGCTCCTGCGTGGTAGATTATACCTATTGTTGTGAAGGTTTTCTTTCCAAGTGATATTTGACCACGTGTGAATTCAGTCAGCTTGCAGTTGTTTTTGGTACCATCTGCATTGTAACGTAGAAGCATTACTACTACGTATTTACTATGTGTTTGTATTACTAACGTGGAGCGATTACCTGAATTGCAGGTAGAACATAATCTACCATGGTTTGCATTTTGTACAAGTTGCTGAAATGGAGTGGATTCACAATTAGGTATTGATATATATACAAAGCGTTCATTGGGGATTTGTTCTTGTGTCACATTGTTGCAGAGAGTGCAACTCTCAGAGTATGTTTCCACATGTATGAAATCTGGAAGATTTCATTTATAGGTATGTTTTTGTTTTCCAGTACTTGTAGTAAGTACATTAGAAATTCTTGTGGATCTTCCTGTGAGTTTATAGTGAATTTCACCATTCCAGCACAGCAGTCCAATTGTTGTCTTATTCTATAAACACTATACATGTTGTCAGGATTGTTTGTTGCGTTTCTATGAAGTACTAACATTTGCAAACACAATGATGGGTCTGTACTGTGTAAGTAAATGTTGTCAACAATTGGTGGTAATTGAAATAGAATATTCATTGCTACATTTGCGTAGCAACTTACACCAACTGTATTTGAGAGTTTAAATGGACAAGGTAGTTCTGTATATGACTGCTTTTTTTGGAGTTTCTCTTCCTTCTTTGAAGAAGTACCTGGTTTACTTTCCCTAATTGATTCTTTTTTGCTTGTGGTACTTGATGAAGTATTAGTTTCTTTTACTCTCTTTGGAGGATTTGCAGTGACATCCTGTTGCATTTCTGTTTGATTTATTTTTCTTTTATAACATTTTACTTTTTGTGGAACAGAATATGTGTTTAGATGGGGGTGTATAGTGAGCGAAGTCTATTGTATTCTAAAATGAAAGGAATATCAGCGTTGACTTTACTTGCATCAAACTTGATTAGAAATAGACTGTCAAGTGTACGTAAGCGTGATACTGCTACGTAGCTCATGCCTTCTTTAAAGACCGGGTTGCCAATATCTATCATTGCTTTGTCTAGGGTAAGACCTTGTGATTTGTGAATCGTGACTGCGTATGCAAGAGTTAGAGAAAATTGTTCTCTGCGTACATACATGTCTTTGAAGAGAAGGAATCGAGCTGTTGAGCGTCCTATCCTTTTTACTTCTGAAAGTTTGTCAAAGAGAATATTGACAAACTGAATTTTGTTGTCAAGTGGGTATGTTTGAAAGCCAACAACTGTACCCAGTGCTCCATTAACTAGTCCTTGGTCCACGTCAAGGTTACGTTTAAGCATTACTCTGCAATTTAAGGATAATTTTAATATCTTTTCTAAGCCTGCTGTGTTTGAGATTGATTTTTCTAAACTATTTAGTCTTGTTGTGGCTTGGTCACACATGGGTAGTGTCATACCATGTACATCTAGTTTGTCTCTGGCGCTAATTTCCATTATTGGTTGCATTTCTTTACTTAACATTATTTCATTGAATTTGAAACAGCTTGCAAGAGTTGGCATTAAGGCCATACAATTGACATTTTTGTGGGCTAATTGTTCCATAACATCTGTAGCACATGCATTATCGCCATAAAGTGCATGAATGTGCCGGGTTTTCAATATTGCTTCTGCTTCTTTAGAAAGTATACCAACTCTGATACTTTTTAAGATGTTAGCATAAGTGAGATCTGCAGATTGCCGCATGTTTTCTGTTAATTCTCTGTATTGGAAATGTTGCCAAAGGTTGACATTTCCAATGCTGCCAACAGTTTTACGGCAGAGTTTGTGTCCTAATGTTTTAAAAATAGGCTCACATTTTACTGGTGTCAATTGAAGAAGATCTCCGAAAACAATAATGTGTTTTCCTGCAAAGAGCTCTTCATAGTTTGTTTTGAGTACTTCTTGTAATCTGAGGTGAATCAAAGCTAACATTAGGTTGGAGACCATGCTCACTTCATCTATTAGTAGCATTTTGATTTGTTTCAATACTCTGCGTAGTTCCATTGCAGCTTCTGCAGAAAGTTTGTAATAGTCTAATTTGTTTTGGTGTTCTACTGGCAATAGTAGTAATCGGAGTAACGTGACACCACCTATGTTGTAGGCAGCTAAACCAGTGGGGGCAGTGACAACAGCTGACAGTTTGTTGTTTGTCAATTGTTGAAGGAACTTACTGATGATTTTGATTAGGAATGTTTTGTCAGAACCAGCTTCACCATTGACGTACAGTAGTATAGGTTTATAATTGTGGCAGGAACATTCTTTATTTTCATGTTGTACACCATGTGCAATTTGTTTTGTTACTTCTTGAAAAATGCTACGTTGCTCATTGTTTAGTTTTGATTGTAGCATAGTTAAGTCTTCTTTATCTTCATACTGACACATGGTGTTTTCTACTTCTATCATAGCTAATTCTGCCTCATTTATTATTAGTGGTTCTCCCAGTGGTTCTTGGCTTCCTGTTACAGAAGGTTGACTATGTCAGGAGTTTCTTTATCTAGTTGGGCCTGGAGTTCTTCTTCGTGTTGCTGTTCATTGTGCAACATTGTTTTGTACTGTGTAAAGTTTACATCAGTTATAGTGCTTTCATTTGCTTTGAAAGCATCTTCATATGAGTCATAGTTATCTAGTATTTCTTCTTCTTTTCTACATGGTTTAAAGAGTTGTAGCAGGGACATGTAATATACTTCTTTATGTTGAAGAGTCTTTAATGACAATTTGATATGATTAATAAAATTTGGTTTGGCGAGTTTAACTAAGCTGCCTTCACAGTTTGTCACTCTGTATTTACATTTTTTTTCATCAGGTTTTATATTATTTTTGTATGTGTAGTTTTGGGCTATGTGGTATAGACACATGGTTTCCAAAGTATTACTTCTGTTTGGGTAGTATGTGTCCAATAAATTGTTTTTAAAATGTCTTGACTGTTGGGATCACGTTTGGCTATTTTTTTCTATATCTTCGTATGATTTTAGAACTCTTTTACTAGATTTAGCTGGACCAAGACTTAGCCATACTATATTTTTAGATTTACCATACAATACAGTACCAGTTAAAAGAGCAGCTGCTTCATATGATCCACATTCTCTATGGGAGAGCAATTTTATGCCCAAGCTTTATAATTTCTGAGACACTGTTTTATCTGATGACAGGTCATTCCAGAGGTCTTGGAGCTCTGTCTTTTCTGATTTGGTTAAGTATGCTGTGACATATCGTGCAACTGCAGTAGAATTGTCTGCAATGTACTGCACATCTATGTTTCCATTCCATAAGTGGGCAATGATTGCAATATAATCATTGATACATTTTTCTTCTTCTTTTCTTTTTATGTAATGTGTATTTTTAGGTGGCTTACCTTCAACACTATGTCTAACTGAAGACATGAGGTTGTTCAATTGACCTGTATTTGTAACTGGTCTAGGGAAACCAAATCGGCATTTGGTGTATTATTTCCCTTTGTTTTTGTATTTGCGACGACAATATTTTCCACATTTGTGTCTTTGAAATTGTAAAATTTGTGCATTAACATCACTATTTGTTGCTTCCAATGGAATTTCACAAGTGACATATTTTTCAATAAACTGTAAAACAGTGGCATCTCTGTCTTGACCAAATTTAGGAACATCTTTAATCCATAAAAGCATGTGGATATGTGGTGCTCCTCTGGCTTGGTATTATTTTCTCCAAAAGAAGTGTTGCACTTCTCCAAGGGGAGGAACAGTTTTATTACAAATAAAATGTAGCATAGCAATGAAGCGATGGTAAAAATATCTTGAAACATTAACAGGATCCAAAGAACAAAGTACTCCAGGTGTTAGTATATCTATGTTTGTTTTGTTTTTGTTTGCTATGCGTAGGAAATCATGTAAATCTTCCCATGCATATTCTGCACAACTTAACGTAACAAACCAAGTGGGTGGGCCAAGGTTTCTGATCATACAACGTACATCTCCATGACGTCGAAACCAGTACTCTTTAGTACCATGCATATTTGCTAATAGATTTGTAATATTTGATTGTAAAACTTCATCCTTTTGTTGCACTTTTTGCAATAATTGTGTAGCTGTCATATTTTGAAAGTGTGATCTTGATTTTAATATGTGTGCAACTCCATAACATAAAGTTGCTAGTTCACTTTCAAAGAGTAGGTGGAATATGTATTCCACATTTTGTCTAAATCTGGGATCTTCAGAATACATCCGTAATGAGCAGTATACTGATGCTGATATTTGAATAGGTCTATCATCGTACCTTCCTCCTTTGCCAGTAGGAAAGAGTAGAGGAAAAGCATGTGCTTCTATACTTTTTTCCCATATGCTGATTGGTTATCCTTTTGTTTGACGCATTTGGTATGTTTCCAGTGCATCTTCTATGGTGTCATTAGAGTGCAAAGGATGAATTGTATAATGGTCTAAAGTATTTGATATTGTAACAGGATCTAGGAGCTCAAATTGAGCAGCTTCTTATGTTTCTTGAATTATTTCAGTTGTATCCTTCAAGTTTTCTTCAATATTAATGTCTTTGTAATATTCATTATTCTCTTTAAGATATTGCAAGGCTTGTCTAACTTTATGTAAATCTACCAGCTGTTGGCATATTGTTTTGTCTTTTGTAGGTACTCCATTTACTAAGATAATTAAAGATTGCTGCATTGGACGTTGCACTCCTAGAGTATGCACATTTTCTTTTAGATATAATGGTAAATAAACTACTTTTCCACAAATGCCTTTTACCAATTCAGAGTAAGGTAATTTTGCTGTTTTTGGTTGAAGGCGTATTATTGCTTGAAATGGGTGCACTGTTTGAAATATGATGCTCTCATATAAATTAAGTTGTTGTAGGGGTGTTGGTAGTGGGTATAATTCCAAATTATTTGTGATAGCACGTGAAGGAGTTTGGTTGTTGTCAAGTTTTGTAGTGCAGTAACTGCAAAGTATTAAGGGGTCAGTTATTTCGTATTTGTTTTCTGCTACAAGGTAGAGAGCTAATTCAAACCATTTAGAATCTTCATGGTCTTCTATTTTGTATGATAGGTCTACAGTTTTTGTGTTACTTTTATAAAAAGTTCTGCGGCAACATACACACACATGGTTTGGTACTTCAGCTGATGTACTTTTAAATTTTAGTATTTCTTTTTCATATGTGTTTAGTAAAAGGTTGCCATGTGTAGAATTGTTGCTAATTTGGTTTAAAGCTATTTCATTCTGTAAGTGGCTTTCACTTCCAAAATATTTTTTCTGGAAATAGTCAATTTCTTCAAGTAGGTCTTTTGCTGTACCATGTAGAAGAATGCTATTTAAATTTGCTAGTGCTAAAGCAGGACTTTTAGCATAGTACAGTTTATAGACTAGATTTCTTATAGTTGAATGATGTGTTGATATCCTTTTGATATCATGGAAGGTGGTTTTACAAGTAGGTCCTGTAATGCAGGCCAATGAATGTCCTTGTAGTCATGTGTACTTGCGCACTGGACAGGTATCCATATTTTGCAGTAGTTTAATTTTGATTTTGTCTTTGCTTTTTACATATTGATTGAGGAATTGGCGTAAATACTTGAAACATTGTTTGGGAATGATACACATTGACGTGCATGGCCATTTGTACACTAGATGTTCTGATTCAGTTGAATGGAGGGGTAATTCTAGGTTTTCAGGGCATATTTTTGTAAGGAGTACTTCTTGTTCCATTATGGTATTATTCACATTTTCATAACCTCGACCAATGCTATGTATGGCAATTGTATTTGTTTGCTTTTGTTTGAACGCTTCTTCATTAAAGTACGGTTCTGTGATCGTAGTGTGATTCCATTCACCTCCGCAGATTCTTAAGAAGTTCTTTCTGTTGACATTTCGTTTATTGAGGAGTCTTTTTTGTAATTTAGTTATTAGTTTTGTTAGTGGTTTCATTTTGTTTAACACTAAAATAAATAACTTTCTTTTGAGAAGAATTGCACTGTCTATCAACGCTTCTAAGATGAATTTCCTAGGATAGGTTTTAAGCATTGAACCTGATTTCTCTCCTGTTTTTGTAAGATTTTAAAGGACTTTGTGACGGTACATTTTGGCTCAAATACTTTTCTTGGTATGCTTACTTTGCACTATATCAAAATTTAAAGAAGCAGTTTTATCTGGAGTGATAGCTGATTTTCTGTTAATTGTTTTTTGGTTTGTTTTACATTTTGATAGAGGAGGCAACGTTTTTGTACTTGAAAATTCTTGTGTTTCACTAAATGACTGTATTAGCTGTTTTGTTTCAACTTTTTTTTACAAATTCTGCTAGAGATGGATGCTTATGTTGGACACTTTTATTTTCATTTGCTCTACTTCTGCGTTGCTTTCTATGGACTTGACTTTTGGTAGGCATTCTTTAGGGTCAGTTGAAAAAAAAAAAGTGTCATGAACCATCGAACTCGCCACTTCTGGGCCTCCTGGTCCCTGACACGTCGGGCCTTACACTCCATAATACTACCAACATGGTGGCAAGCTCAGAACACTGCTCGCCAGTCTTCACGTTCTACGCAGCGTCCTCTATAAAGAAGCGCGGCCCCGCACGTCTCAACGCTGCTACTAGCTGTGATCGGACGTGTGCTCCAAACCTTCTCTAGTGCTACTTGCTATCCCCTGGCCCCTGGCCCCTGGATTCCCTTCTCCCGACTTCTTCCCTCTTTCCTAACTTCCCGGAATCCTTGCGTCGCTTCCGCATGCCCCCCTACTCCTTCTTGAATACTCCCGGAGTTTCCCGTGATCCTGGACATCGAAGCTGAATGTAATCTGGAAGGCGAGGACGGCCGAGCGGGCTTATTTAAGTCCCGAACCATACGAAAGAAGACTCCACCTAAAGAGGACATCAGGCAACATAGACAGGTGAGAAGGGGGGAAACCTGTGACAGATTGAGACGCCACCTGACCGAAGTTGATACAGACATGGCGGCGGCCATCCGGGATCTTATGCGTGGCATGCAAGAACTATCGACTGAAGTACAGAACTTGAAAGCGGAGAACGCTGCGCTGAAACAATCGGTACTTTCACGTGACTCTGCCTCAAAGGACAGTGTGCAATTGGGTGGCATTGTTGACAAATATGACGGCTGTGCAAAAACTCTCTGAGGATTCCTGGATTCTTGTTTGTCCACTTTACCTTTAAACCTTATTATTTTTCCACCCCCAGGGCTAAAGTGGGCTTTATTATTTCTCACCTCTCCGGGAATGCCTTAGCCTGGACCACACCATTAGTTAACATCAGAGATCCCCTTTTGGATGATTATGATGGATTCATTCAAGCACTAAAGACTATGTTTGACCGCCCAGAACAGGACTTTAGTGCTCAAGAACGTTTACTCGATTTCCAGCAAGGCTCTCAGGACATGCTCACCTACGTAACTCGATTCAAGCAATTGCTATAGAAGCGGGTTGGCCTTCTGAAGCTTGCTTCACCCTCTTTCGAAGAGGGCTAAATGAAGATGTTAAGGATGAATTAGCCAGGGTAGCACGTCCTAGTTCTTACCAGGCACTTATGGATCTTGCTCTACAGATTGATTTCCGCATCCAGGAAAGAAGGGCAGAGAAAAGGAATACCAAGTCAACCATCCAAAAAAATCCTCTTGTGGGCCCTTCAAAATCCGAAGATTCTCCTGTTCCTACAAATGAACCCGAACCCATGCAGCTAGGGGCCTTCCGTGGACCCATATCCCCCCAAGAAAGGCTGAGAAGGATCCATACTGGCTTATGCATGTACTGTGCCTCAGACAAGCATTTAGTCAGAGAATGTCCCTTTGCCCCTCCACGGCGTTCAAGAAACGCCAGCTCCCGATCCTAGATGGAGCTCAGTTTCGGGAAAGAGATGCAGGCTCCACATCTATACCATCCTTGAACTCTCCTGGACAAAACTCCCTGGTAGTTTTACAGGCCTTTCTATCATCATCCAAGAAGGAATCCTACCCCATTCTGGCACTAGTGGACTGTGTGGCCATGGGAATATTCATAGATCAGGAATGGGTCCTTAAGCATCATAATCCTTACGAATCCCAGAACGTCCTGCAACCTGTTGAAGCAATTGATGGCAATTGATGGAAGACCTCTTTCTTCTGGACCCATAACCCTTCAGACTAAGGAAATTGAGCTTGCTATAAACCATCACCGAGAAAGGATAAAGTTTGACATCATAAAATCTGCCCATTACCCAATGGTATTGGCAATGCCCTGGCTACAAAAACACAACTCATACATCAATTGGACAGCTGGTTCCCTGTTCCTAGGTTACGAATTTTGCATTTCCCATTGTCTACTCCAGGATCCTTCACCGACAACATCAGAAGAACGTTCAACAACTCAGCAAGATCCTCTTATGGTCTCCAACATCATCCAGGTTCCTAAAACCTACCAGGAATACGCCGATGTGTTCTCTTCTGCTATTGTCCAAGCCCTACCACCCCATAGGCCTGAGGACTGTGCTATTGAAACTGAACCTTCAGCTTTGAAAGATGTTTATCCTGTCTGAAACAGAGAAAAAGGCCCTTTGTGAATACCTAGATACTAACCTAAAAAACTGCACCATACGCCCATCCAAGTCTCCGGCTGGAGCCTCATTATTTTTTGTTCCTAAAAAAGACACCAAGGAACTCAGACCTTGTCTTGATTATCGAGGTCTTAATCAGTGCACCCTTAAGGATCGTTATCCATTACCCTTGATCTCAGATATCCTGGAAGCTGTAAGAGGAGCCGTAATATTCACCAAATTGGATCTCAGGGGTGCTTATCACTTGATTTGTATTAGAGAAGGTGACGAATGGAAGACAGCCTTCAGAACACCCTTTGGTCATTACAAATACTTGGTCATGCTCTTTGGACTCTCTAATACTCCAGCAATCTTCCAACGCTTTATGGACCGGGTGTTTTCGGATATGCTATTTCTTTTCGTCATCGTCTACTTGGACGATATTTTGATATTCTCTAAGGATCCTCTCAAGCATGAAGAACATGTTAAATCAGTGTTACAACGGCTACGTGAACACAAGCTTCTAGCAAAACCCGAGAAATGCCTTTTTCATGTTTCCACTGTTCACTATCTAGGATTTGTCCTTAGCCCAGATGTCATAGACATGGATCAATCCAAGGTTAAGGCCATACTATCCTGGCCAACTCTGACCTCCGTAAAACAGATCCAATCTTTCCTGGGCTTGGCCAATTTCTATCAGAAGTTTATACCATCCTTCTCTGAGATTGTTCAACCGATCATCTCCTTGTTGAAGAAAGATACTCCCTATCATTGGACCCCAGCCCAGGAGAAGGCCTTCCAACGCCTGAAAACAGAATTTACACAAGCCCCCATCCTGGTTCAACCTGATATGAATCGACCATTCCTAGTGGAAACAGATGCCTCTAACTATACCATCGGAGCAGTTCTGAAACAGGAACTCGATGATGGGCTGGAACATCCTATTGCCTATCTTTCACGGAAATTGACCTCCAGTGAAACTCATTACTCAGTCTTAGAAAGGGAACTTCTAGCCATCCGTCAAGCCTTCACCGAGTGGCGTCATTTACTTCTAGGAGCTAAACATACTGTACAGGTTCGGACGGACCATCGAAATCTCCAAGTGTTACAGGCCCTGGAATGCAGGAACAGCCGTCAGGCCCATTGGGCGTTCTTTGCACAATACCAGTTCCAGATTCACCATGTTCCGGGAACACAAAACGTAATTGCTGACGACTTGTCTCAGCACCCTGACTATGAACCTCCTGATGACCGAACATTTCCCAAGATGTTTCCCCACAAAATAATTGTAGCCCATACGACCAGCCTCCTAGATGAAGTCCGCATTCAGACTCAATCCTCGGAACTCTGGAAAGATATCTTGGACAAGAACTAGTGGAAACTGAAGACCAAAAATGGATACTTGTTCAAAGACAATGCCTTGGTCATCCCAACACAAAAACTACAGCAAAGGATAATAAATCTCTGTCACGATACTCTTTACTCCGGGCATTAATACAAAGGCAATTTTGGTGGCCTGGAGTGAAAACTGATGTACAAAGGTATATCCAGGCATGCTCTGTCTGTAATCAAAACAAACATGACAACAAGAGACCAGCAGGTCTATTGCAGCAACCTCCACTTCCAACAAGGCCTTGGGAATTCATAGCAACAGACTTCAATGTGGAATTACCACCTTCCAGGGGATACACAACCATCATGGTCACCATTGATTTGTTGACCCATGTGGCCCATTTTACAACTCTGTTTAAACTGCCATCCTCGTCAGAACTTGCTGGAATTTTCCTGGAACACATATTCCGACTGCATGGACTTCCTTCCAAGATCATATCAGACAGAGGGCCCCAATACATTTCTCAGTTCTGGAAACATCTTTGCCAACTACTAGGAATCCAATGCTCTCTTTCGTCAGGATATCATCCCCAAACCAACTGAGCCACAGAGTGCGTAAACCAAACCTTGGAACAATACCTCCGTTGCTTCGCTACCAAGGTCCAGGACGATTGGTCCCTTTTAATACCAGTGGCTGAATTCGCCTATAATAATTCGGACCACTCTGCTATTAAGACCAGTCCTTTTTTCTGTAGCCAAGGATTCCACCCTTCGGTTCTACCCTCCATCCTTCCTCATCCTACACCAGTTCCAACAGTTGATTCCTGGATTGAAATGCTCATTAATGTTCAAAGAGAAGCCAAAGAACAGTTAGAAAAGGCCAGCACCCAGACCAAACTGTATGCGGACTCCAAACGAAGACCAAGCCCCTCCTACAAAATAGGGGATACGGTTTGGCTGTCCTCGAAACTGCTACCACGGCATTTGCGACCAAATAAATTGGCTCCTCTATATTATGGGCCATTCCTTATAAAGGAAATCATCAACCCAGTGGCCTACCGACTCAAGCTTCCAGACTCCTGGAAGAAAATCCACCCAGTCTTTCACACGTCCTTAATGAAGCCATATGTTCAGACCTCTCGAACTAACCTTCGGCCCAAACCAGTACTCATCAATGACCAACTAGAGTATGAGGTCTCCAGGATTTGCGATTCTAGATATAGACGTGGCAAACTCCAGTACCTGGTGGAATGGAAAGGATATCCCCCCAGTGAACGTACTTGGGAACCTATCTCAAATCTAAATACCCCCAGGTTACTCAGAAGGTTCCATCTCATACACCTGGGCAAACCCGGTGGAACGAGTTTCCGGAGGAGGCATGCTGTCATGAACCATCGAACTCGCCCCTTCTGGACCTCCTGGTCCCTGACACATCGGGCCTTACACTCCATAATACTACCAACATGGCGGCAAGCTCAGAACGCTGCTCACCAGTCTTCACGTTCTACGCAGCGTCCTCTATAAAGAAGCCACACCCCCACGGCCCAGCGCGTCTCAACGCTGCTACTAGATGTGATCGGACGTGTGCTCCGAATCTTCTCTAGTGCTACTTGCTATCCCGTGGCCCCTGGATTCCCTTCTCCCAACTTCTTCCCTCTTTCCTAACTTCCCGGAATCCCTGCGCCGCTTCCGCGTGCCCCCCTACTCCTTCTTGAATACTCCCGGAGTTTCCCGTGATCCTGGACATCGAAGCTGAATGTAATCTGGAAGCCGAGGACGGCCGAGCGGGCTTATTTAAGTCCCGAACCATACGAAAGAAGACTCCACCTAAAGAGGACATCAGGCAACATAGACAGGTGAGAAGGGGGGGAAACCTGTGACATAAACAAGGTATGGGTTGGGGTGTTCTGCAATGTATGTATGCTTTGTGCATGAGTGTTTGAGTAAGATGATAAAGATGTATGTAATGGTGTGTGATTGTGCATTGGGAACTACAACTAGTAGGGATGGGTATTCTTGAATTTATGTGCTACTAAACTGGGGTTCAGATGACAGAAAAGAGTAAGCTAGTGGTGTGGAGAAGTACAAATAGTAAATCTAATGTATACAATTAAAACAGTTTGTTTGTTCTCTAATATCAAAATTCTAGCGGTTGAGTTGTGTAATTTCTGTGTCCAAAAATAGGAATTTGTGGGCCATTCTGGCTGTAAATCGCTGTTTAAGACATGGGGACTTTTGGACAGAATGGTGCACAATCTCTATTTTTAGGCACAGAAATAGCATAAATTAACTTTATAGTGTGTTTGAGTAATAATACAAATATTATGGTGATATCCTACTTACTTTTTTTCTAAAATGAACAGGTAACTTCTTAGTTCTTCTTTGTTCTTCAAATTCGGCTGCTTCTTTTCAGGAGAATGGTCTTCACTGCAATTGTAAAAGAAACAAATTAGTAATTTTGTTTGTATATACCACTGTTTTTAATTTAGACATTGATGTTTTTAATTAAAATTCTCAGCGCCTTCCACAAAACCATTAAAACCATCTTATTTACATAAGATACGTCGCACTAGTTCAATACATATGATATGTTCTTAATGAACAAATTGTATTGCAATGACTAACTGTTGCAAACAAAATATCTTTACTATGTCTTGTGAAATTCATAATGTACCACTGAATACCACTATTTCTGTAACTAAGCTCTTCAAGGTAATAGTGCCTCAATGTCACGCTTAAATTAAAGTAATTAAATACATAAAGAAATAAAAAAAAATATGTAATTGTATAAGTATTATTTTTTGAGATTTGAACATAGAGTGTGCATGCATGAAATTTTGTTTGAATATATGTAGTCTATATATTTCATTTCAAAAATGTTAGTTTAACATGATTTGAGTGTGTGTGTGTGTGTGTGTGTATAAAGAAAGTAAATAGTATAAAAGTTTATGAGTGACAGTTGATTTTAGGTGATTGAAAAAAGACAGTAGATTTATTTTACAGATTACACAAGCTAAAAGTCAGTTTGAAAATGTGATCATGTACTGTACAAAAAATATGCATACCTGTAGTTTGTGTTCATGCATATGGATATGCATGGATCTGCAAGTAGAAATCTTGGAGACTTGTACAGTATTTCTTGTAGATGGTGCTTGCCAATGATATGACACTTGTACTCAGAGAGATTCAAAGTACATTTGCAGTACTGATCTATGATGATGCAGTTAGATGTAGAGGTCTTGAATGTGATTGGTGGATGGTCATGTGACTTCTTAGCTACATCTAATGAGGGAATGGCACAGAGAGGGAAGTGGAAATGGTAGAAGGGCTGTTCATGTTACGATATGTCCGCGGACATGGCGGTAGTTCGCGGACATCGGGTGCTACATCCGGGGATTTTTGGGTTCAGAAGTCATGCAAATGAGAATGAGCACTAAAAGGGATTGGTCAGGAAAGTTTAGTGGGTGTGTTGTGCCAGGAGAGAGTTTCTCAGATACTCTTTTTGCTGAGAGAACAACAGATAGCAATGGCTGTGTGTTTCAGAAAACAGATTGTTTGGATTTTGGGAGATTTGTGGATACATTGGTTGAAGGTGCATGCAGAAAGCTGTGGAGTAGCTGTAGATCTTGGATTTCCACATGTGGAAGTACACTGGCATGGAGTACGTGGAATGAAGTGGTTGGACGTGCTACCTCTCTGTGCTACTTTGGAGACAGAGCAACATCCAGACATAATTGTAATTCATTGTGGAGGGAACAGTTTAGGACATGTGTCTGGAATTTCTTTGCAATTTGCTATGAAAGAAGGACTTGGGAAGGTCATGGACATGCTTCCTAATTGCCAAGTAATATTTTCACGTATTGCGCAGAGACAAATGTGGCTTCGTTCTTCTTCATTCATTACACAAATGGAAAAAGCAAGGCGCAATGTTAATAAAGCTGCTTGTGCCTTTTTAAGAGATTTTGGCATGTCCTCTTTTCACAATGAAAATATTATGTTTCATAGTACATACATTTTTCGCAGAGATGGAGTAAATCTTACTTATGCTGGCAATCAGATTTTTCTGAGAAATGTACAAAATGCATTGCAACCTTTTTTTAGAATTACAGCATCCATTTTGAAGCAGGTGTTGAGTATTTATAATTTTTGACATACAAACACCTCCCAAAGGCTCTTTTCAGAGCCACCACTTCCTCCCAGAGAAAATTGCAATGGTTATGATAGGGTAGCACCCCAAATTTTTAGATGTCCGCGGACTGTCCGCGGACTTCCAAAAAATACAAAGGGCCCTGCTTCATTTATTTTCACTTCTATTTTTTAACTGTGAAAGGCGGCTCTGAAAAGAGCCTTATTTTTTTTTGATTTTTGTTATTTTGTATTTTTTTTTGTTTTTTATACACAACACAATAGGAGAGGAGGGTAAAGGGAGACACCAACCACAGTGATAAGAAAGGGCGAGCTGAGAGAGGAAGATGTAGAGAGGGTTTTGTTTGGGTAGTGAGCAGGTCTTCTCGTGCTCTGAGACGATAGTCTCAAAAGCACTGCGAAGTTGCTCCCCCCTGCAGAGTACTGTGTCGCAGTACATACATACAACTGTGACCCTCGAAAGGTAAGGGCCATCCGAATTCTGTATGGCCTGTGAGGCAGCTTGAGGAAGACGCTGTCCCACAGAGGTGGTCCTTGTGGTGACAGGATCAGAAACGGAGGATGAAGTAGAGGAAATCAACCTACTATGCTCCTCGCAAGGTACAACCTTGCGAATGGCCCCAGAGTGAAATTACCTTAGGTGTTGCTTCATGGTAGTGGTCCCAAAGCTGTACGAACCATGTCTCCCGCGACTGAGTACCATTTTGCACTCATTGCAGGTGACACGGTTCGCATGAGCCTTAGGACCATTCCCATGAATGGTAAACAACCGTCACACCCAAGACTCACGCCTAGTGTGGGTACTAGGGATTTCCTCTACCTCATTCTCGCCATCCTCTTCTTCCTCCTCTGCATCCTCACTCCTGTTCCCCTCTTCAGGCCCTTGGGAAGGTGGTGGTGGTGCTGAAGCAGGTGCAGCACCAGGTGGCAGTAGTGCAGCCATGGATACCATCTCGATGATGGTGTAATCTGCAAGTTGCAGGAAAAATAGCTGTGCTCTGAAGAATAGCCAGAAACACAATGAGAATAAGCTCTAGGGTGTGGTCTTTTATAGGGGTGCTTGTACGCGGTTCGCGGACATGCGCGCTGTACGCAGACAGATCAAAAACAAAAAAAGGTTCAAAAACTTTCAAAAAGTATGTAGAAACTCAGGATTAGTATGTGGGATATGTGCTATGGTGAGTTTTTATTGAGAAAGATTGTAGATTACTTGAAAATGTACTTTTAAATTGTTCGAGGACACAAACAGTGTCCGCATTCAGAGCACGCGATCAGCATGGGCGCGGTCACATGATCGCTTCGCGAACATGTTCACGAAGGAAGCAGCTGTCCGCAGGACACCAAATGCATGGACATTGGTTTGCGCATGCGCGTTGATGTTCTACGGACACTGTTCGGGTCCTGAAGTAATTAAAAGTGCGTCACACGTCAAACGAACATTTCTGGACACTGCGTGTGTTCTAGAACAGTTTGAAGTTGGTAGCGAACAGTACAGACAGGTAGAGTGTTCTTAAGGACACCTCCATTTCTGTTTATTTACGAACATTTCAGGACACTACTTGTGTTCTTAGAGCAGTTTCAACTTGCTACCGAACACTACGGACAGGTATAGTGTTCTTCAGGACACTTTAATTTTTGTTTGTTTACGAACATTTCAGGACACAGCGTGTGTTCTTAGAACAGTCTCAACTTGCTAGCGAACAGTACGGACAGGTATAGTGCTCTTCAGGACACCTCCATTTTCGTTTATTTACGAACACTTCAGAACACCCGCGCTGTCCGCGGATACCCACATTGTTTTTAAAAAAAAAAACGGAAACTAATTACACCACAATATAAAAATGTAACTTTATTTAACATATATTAATAATTTATGACAGAGAAGGTGAGGCAGAAACAGAAACAAAAACAGGAGAATTAGGGGTTTCAACATGATTGGTATCAGGTGAAGAAGGGATGGAAGTCTCATCAAAACGTTTTGGGTTATGGAGAGGGTTTGGGGATGATTGACTGGGGTATGGTGAGGGGGAACAAGTACATGTGGGACAATGGTATGAGGTTTTTGTTTTAAAATTAACAAAAGTTTTCAAATTATTAAAATTGGTCAACAATAAATCCATTTTTTCTTTTATGCTGTCAAGAGTGTCATTTGTGATGTCATCTTTGATGTCCTGGGTGTTAGGCTTAGCAGTGCACGGTGGTGGCGCGAGTTATGGCTGCTTAGCTTACCATAACTGGCGAATTTCAAGGGTTTTTTGGTTTTACTTGGAACCATAACGTCCCTTTAACAACGTTTTTTCACTGAATTTCATAGGTTTTTAGTAGCGCAACCTAACCATAACCTCCCTTTAACAAAGTTTTTTTACTGAAAAAATATCTATATATATACATATATATATATATATATATATATGTATAGAGTCTGGATATTCGATGTCGCAACGTTAGTAAGCCAGGACCTGTGAAAGTGAAGGGCTGAAAGTGTGGCGCAGTAGAGAAAATCAGATGAAAATCTTGTAAGAATCGAGAAGGCTGCCTGGCCCAAGTGTTGGGGCAGCCAAGAGCTGGTTATCTATTCGAGGAGATACAGAGAACGTGAGGAAACAAGGCAAGCTCCTGTTAAGGTGCAATGGAAAGACACTATGAGTGCCAAGTTTTATTCATTTCATGTCATTAAATGCAAAGAAAGGAGCTCAAACATGGTCTCCTGTCACGTGGGATGGATGGAAATAGAAAATGGGCAAACTGAATCGAGACTTGAAAGTAAGAACGTGCTCACACTCCCCTCTATTCTCATGAGCAGTGATACTTTGCAAGGCTGAGTTCAAAGACAATTCGAATGTCAGACAGCATGAGTGATGATGGATGGTGGGCTAATTGGGTGGGGAGGCATGGTCAAGTACACCCACAAGCACCTGGGGTACCAGCTTATGTGCTGCTAGCGAGCCGAATATTCCAGAAGGGTACAAGCATGCCAACCAATTATAGAGGCCCATGTATTAAAGAGCCCTATAGTTTGACAGCCAATGGTGAGTCGCTTATTTAACAAATATTGAGGCTAACTTGCAAAAGGGGTTGGCACAGGTTCTCCACCTGACAGTAGATACCCAATCACAATCCAATCCCGTACAGAGAGTATACCTAGATGTTCCCTGTAGACCTATCACAATCCCAAGTAGGGTTTCTTAGTTTGCCACATAGTATTACATCATGAATTCTGAGTTTTTGCTACATAAGGATGTTTTTTCATGTGACTCTTTGAGATTTGTACTCCATGATTTAGACAATTGACAATAAAGCAGCTTTTGTTTGCCAACTTCCTGAGTCGGTTTGGTTATTGGCAAGAGAGCTATTCTGCACTCCCCTCCATGTAATGATGCACTTCCTCATTTAAAATGGACCTAATGAGAAGTTCCAGGGGGCACTGTAATAGAGGGCTGTTTATTTTGGTTGAGCTTCACCCACACATGCCTCCTGAACACAGCACCTGAGTACTTGTCCCAAAGAATCATCAGAACCAACTCTATCAGACCTGTCAGGTCAACCAACGACCACTGCATCACACCACCGAAATTCAAACATGCAAGAGGTGGAGGTGCTAGCTTCCCCTCACTAGTGGCCTCTCAATGGAACGTTCTTCCGCCCTCACTAAGACCAGAAAACTCTCATTGGGCCTTGAGGAAAACCCTAAAAACTTGGCTCTTCTCCAAAACATTGCCCTGACTTACTACAGACACTGTGATCATGGTAGCTTGACTTGCTGATCCACAGTTATCTGATTGTTAATTGGGTTCCTCCTCAAGTATATGTACCGTGTAACTGGTTCGCAACAGCGCCCTGATGCCCTTGGGCTTAGGCGCTTTACAAATGCAAATGAATCAAAAAATATAAATTAATAAGTCCATTCTTGTGAGTGAATCTTTCCAGCTGGAGTACCCCTGCCATTTCCTGCAGGCGGTAAGAATTTGCAGGGTGGTCGGTCGTGATGTTAAGGTGGTTAACTTCTATAATAGCCCTCGTATTCAATTTGGTAAGAACTGTCTCTCTACTCTAGCCTCCATAATGGAGCGTCTGGTCAGCTGGGTGGTTGCAAATTATTTACTTCTTATTTTGGGGGGAATTTCAATCTCAAGTTGGGCAATGGGCCTGGTAGTACTTTGTTTGATCTGACTGAAGATGATTTGGCTTGGACTTGGCCACCCATCATGAAAGGTGATAGAACCTGCATGGAGGGGCTTGGTTTTTCAAAGCTCCATTTTGTTTGGGGGCAGCGTGCCATCAATGGTAGTTTCCCAGAGGATGTTCCTGGAAATGTTACTTTAACCTCTGTGTTGGGTCACTCTACTATTGATTACTTTTATGCCCCAGTAAAATTCTGGGATTGTGCCACTAGGTTCATGGTGCTGGGTGATCTGTGCGGTGATAATTTTCCTTTTCAACACAAGTGCAGGCCCAAGGGTAAGTCTATGCTTTGGGATTGACCAATAAATGCCCTGGCAGCTTGAAGCTTTGGTTAAAATGGCATTCAGCAGATTGTGAGAGCCTGCAGAGGAATATTGTTAGAAGTAATTGGCAGGTTCTTGAACGTTTCCTTTGTAGCAATTTAGACCAGAATGATACTTGGTCAGAGTTTACACTATTATTGACTAATCTTTCGCCATTTTTCACACTGAGTGTGGATAGAAGGAAGAGTGGCCTTCACCCCAATAAACAGCAGGCCCAGCTTCCAATTAACAGGCTTTGCAGGGGGTTCTCCCACTGTCCACAGGCCCATGATCAAATCCAGCTGAAAAGCAAGTTACACCGCAGAGTTGCAATCAAGTGTCCCAGGTCAATTAGCCGGTGTCCGCAGGGGTACATCAGGCTGGTACTTTGTCACTGGGGTTGACAGTACCGCTGCTGGTGTCAGTAGGGTCCTTTTAAAGGGTTAAAACTCAATGTGAGTGAGGTGTGGTGTGTTTGTGTTCGTGCTGTGCAGTTCCTCCTCTATCAACCATCCTATCCTCCGCCGCCCCTATGGCACTCTCCATCTCCCCTATCTATTCTAACTGCTATATTATCATCTATCCTCGCTCTATTGCAAAGTCTGAAAGAAAAAATCTTAAAAAAGACATCCTGACCACTATCCCCGGCCTACCAATCGCAGACACCTATGTCAGTGCAACCTCCAGACATATTTTTACTGATATCCTCTTTTCTGTCCCCTCTCCAGATCTGTAGACTCCTCATCTTATCTGTATTATTTATTATTATTTTTGTAATGCGCAAGCATACCCCAAGGGAACAGGGCGCAGCAGTAACATGAATATGCGAAGCTTAGTTACAACAACAAAAATATATACATACACACCGTAGTAGTAATGGCAGGATAATATAATATACATATATACAAATAAACACATGTAGCAACAGTATGTACATATAGCAGGAATGTGAAGGACTAGACACCTGAAATGTGTCTGAAGGCCTACGTTTTCACCCATAGAACATGTACTATCGCTCCTCTCACATCTTCCCCCATTAACAGTGGCAATAGATGGGAAGTACTCTTGGCAGGCTTCTCATCATCCAGATGTATCATTAATGTCTATCACAATGGCAGTATCATGGCTCAGGGTCCTCAAACCATCCTCCCCCTCTTTGACCGGAGCTTGCCATCCCTCGTCAAAGGCAGCAGCCTCTTGCATCTAGCCACGCTTAATACTTGTTCTGCCATCAAACACTCTGCTGACATCTGCCTCCTTCTTGAAAACCTTGACCTCGATATCCTCGCTCTTACCAAGGCGTGGTTCAATGCCAGCTCAGTCAGTGCTTTTGACTCCCTGGGCTATAAGATCGTCTCCAAGCCTTGCCCTAACCGTGCTGGCGGTGGGGTTGCCCTGATCTTCCATGAGTGGGTCCTTTCTTCCCTCATACTGACCCAGCCTTTCTCTTCCTTCGAGAGCCTGGTTTTCAAGCAGGCCATCTCTCTCACTTCCTCCCTGACCATTGCCACTATCTACAGGCCACCGGGTTCTACCTCTCTTCTCACAACCACCTCTAAACTCCTTCACCTGGGTGGAATCAACATCCACCTTGACTGCTCAATCACAGCATCCACTCTCTCTCTCTCCCTCTGCATTCTCCCCTCAGGTCCTACCCACTGAGCTGGACACACGCTCAATGCCTTCATCTGCAATGATCTTTTGCACTCCTCTCCTCTCACCACCCGACTCTCCTGGTCAGACCATTCTCTCCTCCCTTCTCACCTGGTCCTCTCTGTGGTCTGAGTGCACCTCCTCCAGCCCCGCCAACCTCATTCACAAACATTTGCCCAATGAAACGAGTGTCAGCTGCTGCCTTCGCATCAATCTTCATGTGCCTGTCTCATCCTATAACAGACACTACTGCTGACTCCATTCTCAGCAAACTCCATCTTGTCATCAGCAATACTCTTGACACTCTTGCCCCAGTCACGAGGATCTGCCTGAAACATGCTTCCAAGCGGAAGACCTGGTACGACTCTGAAACTTGCAGCCCTGAAATGCAAGTGCAGAGCTGCAGAATGAAAGTGGCAGACTTGAGGCTCAGCCTCTGACAAACTGGCCCGTCGCCTGCTCCAAAGGCAATACCGACTCTCCATTTGCTCCATGAAAAGGTCTCACATCCAGGCTTGCATCTCTGGTGCATTCAACAACACAGATGAGCTTTTTAAGATCTGCAAGGAACTAGCCAGCCCTTCCGCAGTCTCACCCTCACCTCTTCCCTCCCAGGCCCTCTGCAACACACTGGCCACACACTTCACTGCAAAAACTCTGGACATCCTGAGCACCTTTGCTTCCCTTTCCCCATTCCCTTCCCCACCCCACTGCCTTCTATGACAGCCCATCTCCCCTCTGCCTTCCTCTCCTCTTTCTCTCCTATCACACCTGATGAGGTCACCAAAGTTGTCCGCTCCACCGCTCCATGAAGGTTTCTTCCAAACAGGTCACCCCCTGTTCCTCCAGAATCATTAAGGACAATATTGGCTCTCTTGCCCCTGCACTTGCTGATTTCCGCAACCACTCTTTTGCTACTGGATCTTACCCCTCTTCCCTCAAGTGCTCCCTTGTGCGTCCCCTCCTGAAAGAACCTTCTGCAGACCCGTCTTGTCTGGCTAACTACTGCCCCATCTCTATCACCCCCTTCTTTGGTTAACTCTTGAAGAAGCTGGTCTTCCCCCAACTGACCCAGCACACTGAACTTGTTGGTAGCCTACACAACCATCAATTCTGAGCACCCAGAGGCACGAAAAACTGCTTTTCTGAACACCCATGCAGAACTGTTTGCATATTTTGATTCTTACTTTCCAGCTGTTCTCATTCTATTTGATCTCTCCTCTTTATTTGACACAGTCAACCACTCCATCCTCATAAAATGGCTCCACAATACCCTAGGTATCTCAGAGCGGGCACTGGACTGGCTGACCTCCGTCATCAAAGACCATCCATCCCATGTTATTCTGGGCTCTTTCTCCTCCCCCACCTCTATCTCCACCTGCAGAGTCCCCCAACCTTTCGAACCTCTCCTCCTGGCTCTTTAACATCTATCTTGCTCTGCTCACCCACCTAATTTCCCCTTTCTTCCCTAACTTGCAGTGTTATGCAGATGACGCACAACTCTTCTTCAAACATCCCTCTGATCCTCTCCTTACTTCCCCCCTCATTCCTGAATGTCAATCTGCCATCCAGTCCTGGTGTGCCTCCAATGATCTCTGCCTCAATCCCAGCAAGACTGAGGTCCTTCCCAGTGGGACTCCTGCTCCCTCTTGCTTCCCCTCACTCTGGCCACCCTCCAAAGGCTCTCCCCCTTCGCTTTCATCTGAAGCCGGAAACCTTGGAGTCATCTTCGACTCTTCTCTTTCCTCCCTCACATTTTGGACCTTGCCAGGAAGGCCCACTTTCACCTTCACCACCTCAAAGGAATCCTTCCTTTCCTCACTTTCCCCCATAAACTCAATGTCTCTAGAGCTCTGGTTCTCTCTAGGCTAGACTACGGCAATAGCCTTTTACTTAATCTACCCTCCTCTACTCTACGACCCCTCCAGCTAATCCAGAACAGGGCTGCAAGACTTATCCTTGGCCTCAGCCTCAGGGACTGCATCTCTCAAGCCCTGAAATCCCTTCACTGGCTCCTGTTTGCTACCAGGAACAGTTTAAAATCCCTCTGCGTCATCCATAAGGCTGTCTGAGACTGGGGACCACACTATCTACAACTGGCTCTCACTAAATACTCTCCCTCCAGATATTTGCATTCCTCCGGCACCAACTCTCTGTGCGTCAATCGCATCACAAAACAGCAAGCTGGTGGCTGATCTCTTTCTTTGGCTGGATCCCTCTTATGGAACAGCCTCCCCTTCCACATCGTCTTAAGCCAGATCTCCACAAATTCTGGAAGCTCGTCAAGACCTTCCTTTTCACCTCCACCCCCTCCCTCCTCTTCTAAACCCCAGAGTTGCTCAGATTGGTGACCAGGGCCCTTATGTGCCTACCTGAGTCCCGGCCTCCCACACACAATCACCTTCAGCCCCCACCTGCTCCCAGCCCTTGCCTAGGCACTCACTTGCCTGCGCTATCACAGGCCTACACTTACTTATTTATTGGCAGTTGACCACTCTCCTCAAGTCACTTAACAGCTTCTTCCCCCCAAGCACTTCCCTCTGCGGTACTCTTAGCACGTACCCCCTCCTCCATCATCCCTCCTCTCTCTCTGCACTTGTATGTTCTGATTGCTCACAAAGCCTAGTAGGACTGCCACTAACTTTTATTGTTATATTTGCATTTCATTCCCATGTTCCCTCCCTGTTGCCCTGTGTGCGATTTGAAACACAATATACTTGATGTATAAGCACCTTACAAATGCAAAATAAAATAAAATAAAAAATGTTCTTTCATTATCAACAATGCACAGATTTATGTATTTCTGCTTAGTTTGCAGAAATGGGTTTCTTATCAACAAAACGCAGCATTCTATTTCATGCGTAATGCTTCTTATGTGTTATAGCAACATCTAAAAATAACCTCATCCCTACAGATGCTTCCTGGGACCAATGCCCTTTTTCCTATCAACAGAACCACAGCATTCTATTTCCTGCATATTTGACAAGAATTAGCGAGTGTCACCGTAGATTATGAATAGTTAGCTCCCTGTATCCTTATAGCAACATCTAAAATTAAGTTCAGTCTGCAGCTGCTTCCTGTGCGGCCTTCAGTCTCAAGTTAAAAATAGCCTTGGTAACTCCCATTGCTTTTAGTTGAACATTGTACAGGTGTATTTGCCTGGGTGGTTTGTTCATACAGCTGGCACAAACATCCGATATTCCGGCGAGCTAAATATGAAGTCCATCTGTGCTTTCTGCTGATGGGGATAGAATGTTGCTCTGTGTGTCAGCACATTCCTAGGATTCCCCAGGCCTTTTCAGAGATATAAAACCCCCTGCAGTGTTGATTCATAGCTCTTTGGTGGGTCACAGAGGGACATATGTCTGCTGCACACAAGATGTTGTAGACCCCTTAGAACCAATAGTTTGTCTTTTGTACAGGCTCTGGGAAGTACATTTTACTTATAAAGTAAACTGCTTTTCATTATTTACACTCTGTATCAGAGCCAGGTCATATAAGATTGGTATACATGTTTATATCAAAATGAATATACATTATTTTTTATATCGAACTTTACAGGAAAGTTTATATGAACAATACAAATTAATATTTTCTATTAAAAATATATACATTTGTATATAAATGTCTATGTAAAAATATGAGTGTTGATATTATTTCTATAGACATTTCTGTATCAAAAATTATGATTTTTAATATTGTTTTTAAATACATTTCTATATAAAAAATTTGATTTTTGATATTGATTGGTATATACTTTTTTATATCAAAAATGAATTATATATTTTTATATACATTTTTATACCAAAAACATATCAATAGTGTTTGATATAATTTTCCACTTCCTATAAAGTGTATATACAAATGATTGGGGTTCAATAAAACTGCTATGAAAAACTTTGGGGAGCTTATCAATTTGATATAAAATGTATATCCCCTCCCTATTACCCCCGGCGTGGAACCCCTCTGTGACATCATTGTGCCACTCTTCAAAACCCTAGATTTGCAGTCCCTGTCTTCAGAGCTCACTTCGCTCTTGGCGCTCGCCCGAGCAAAATCGTTGAGCGCTGCTCCCATCTTTATATAGATTTTATATAACATTTATATTCAGGTTTATCAAAACTAATATAAATTAGAAAACACTTCCTATACAAATATAAATTTGCTATACAATCGATATCAAACATTTTTGATATTTTTTTTATATCACACTTATATTAAGTTTATGTCAAAGCACATCAAAAGGGGGAGGGACTAAGTCCGGAAACATGACCACCTGTCAAAATTTAACATGAGGGAAAAGGGGGCTTCTTCTACTACTACTTTCATCGCGCCTTTTAAACACCTATGTATAGCCGTGTTATAAATGCCATATCATGTCATATCAGTAACTAGGAACATATCCACCAGGTGTAGTGCAAACACACTTGATAGTGACTCAAAGCAATTATTGATTATGACGCAAGGTAAATAATAAAACATCATTGTTACAATCGTTTTCTTTCATTTTTGTCAGCCCCGATGATCGCTGTGTCATACAGTGCGAAATACATGTGGGCGAAAAAAATAATTTACAAACAGACCTGATACGCGACTGAGAAAACAAACATACATTATTGACAGCCAAACTAATGACTCTGCTGCAATTAATAGACACCTGGGAGGTGACGTCAAACGGTTTTGCAGCCAATTAAGGAGCTTGGAATGCACACATTACCTCGTGGTGTTCCATGTCCCCAGAGGTACCTGAAGAGTGGGACACCACAATCTTCCATACCAGGGCTCCAGACTTCAGTTGCTGCAGCCACCCGTCCCTGATCCCACCCCGAACCTCCACCCCACCCCCCCCCGCTTCTCCACCCACTCCTTCCACCTCCCCTCCATGTATATACTTAACTCCCACCAGCCACCCTGGATATTTTGTCATCTCATCTCCCACTGGCATGCTTCTTCCTCGCTTCAGCAGTAACCATCATGGAAAGCATAAAGGGGCTAGGTGTAGTTCCCTTCTCCCTTTGTCCATGGTGGCTACATAGCCAGATACATTTTTTGTAGTTTTAAAACAGCCCTGGCACCATTTCAAAACTTGAAAATAAAGCTATTAGCACCTCGGACAGCATGCTGGGGTGTTAATAACTATACCACGGCCTTCATGTAGCACCTGGTGGTAATGCCGCACACATTCGTGGGTACTTGCGCAACTGAACTTCACTTGCCTTTAAGAGTGAGTTTACTTATTTTGTTGGCTTGTGTAGAGTCGTTTTGTTAAAAACGGCGCTGTAGTAAAGCTGCTTCTAATTTCTCTGGATGAATTAAAATGTAGAGGAAGACAACATATGTATGCAATTTATAATGCACCATGATCAATAAACACAAATAACAGAAACATCATTACAAGAAGCACAAAACACAAACATAGGTGCCAAAAGATTGGGGAAAATGTTCCAAGCATCTTTTTCGATCAACGTTCCATAGACATGGAATGCAAAACACAGGGCTCTGGCATGATTCTCTGTTCCACCAGTAACCAGTATAGGGTTCTAGGTCCAAGTGACATGGGGTATCTTGGCTTAAGTAGACAGAACTAATGCTCTCGTGTGGTCTATCTTTTGCAGGAACGTTTTGTAAAAATTCCAAATCTAAGAGAAATGGTTCAGTAAAGCTCTCAGATGTCCTGACATGCTTTACTTCTCATTGTGACCTTTGTTGCTCTCTGCTCTCTGAAAGCCAAAAGCCACTGGCCATGGCTGAAGGTCACATACTATAGTATATATAACGAAACCCTTGATATTCAGTGAAAAACATTAGTTAAGGGAGAGTTAAGGTGATCAGATTGAACGCAAACAAAACCTTAACATACATTATGTGTGGGCAGTGATAACTATATTAACTCGGCGTCCACCATTGCGACTCACATGCGCACATACATACGGGAACAATAGGGAGTCACAATGACACATAAAATTATATCATAGGAGACATTGATGGGGCATGCAGATTTAAGTTGGTCATCACTTCCCACATATGCTGAATTTCAAGGTTCATTTTGCATTACATCTGACCTCCTTAATCTCTCTTAACTAAGATTTTCACTGACTGTATATATACTGCGTGTCTCCCTGGTACACATCAACTTGGTTTCAGCTGTTTCACAGCATTTGGTGAAACAGTAGTTTTGCTACACTTTTTGCTGTGTTATTTTTAGAGGGGGGTGAGTTAGGGTACATTTAATTTGGCTTTTTTGGGAGTTGCGTTATGGAGGACCTACCCCTCGTAAAAAATGCCATGAAAAATGTGGAAAAAAGGTCAAGGTGATCAGATGTCCCTGATCCGTTTCCCTTTTGGGATTGGGGTTATTAGTGTTGTAGCTAGGCTTTGCTTTTTTTTTTTAGAAAGCCATTACTTTTTTTGTGTAATCGCCACAATGCTGTTATTAGGAAAATTCCACTGTGGATCCACATCTCTGGGGAGTATTGCCTGCCCTCAGCCATTGATACCAAAGGTGTAGGAGGTGTGCTAGCTATTGTATGTTTACTTTTATGACTGCATCACTTCTAAGCCAGGTTCTGTTACAAGTTTGGGGAGAGTGCATAGAAGTCTTTGTTCACTAATCTACTTTTTCTTGCCATAATAGGATTTAATCACAGAGGTAATAACGACCTGTGTATTAAGAATGCTGGCAGTCTCTCTTAGGATAGATTGTACACAGTTTGTTTTCGAAGGTTGGTGGCAAAGCGTGCATTAAGAACACGTGCTAAATTTCAGCCCTAGAGTACAAGACAGTATACATACACTGTGGAACGGTGCCTATTAATCTTATTTTTGCCTGATTAAAATGTAGCCATGCCGAACTACTTGGTAGGTAGTTAACACCTGTGCCGCTTTCTATCTTGAACCCTCTTCTTCACTTTCAAAACCATTTTTTGGGTGAAAATGTAATGAAAGGGTTAGAGAGGTGGTTGAGTCTACAGGGAAATCTGGACAATTGCTGACATGCCTCGAAAGGTCATGTAGGGCTCGGGCAAAACCGCTCACTTTTTATTGTTATACTGTCTTGTGGTTATCATCATACCTTATAAACTTTATAAACATGAAATAATTACAAAAAATCTAATAAATTACAATAATAATTCATTTAGTATAGGGTTAATACAACTCAATCATGAATATAACAATCATATACAGATGAGACAAAAGGATAAAATCATGATACATATATGGAGGCTTCTAAAAACGACCTGCTTAGCATATAACATACCATAATATATAACCAATGCATTCCGCCTAGCGGATATAGTCACGCAGAAGTGGTCTGTAACCAGAAATAAACAGCAGTGTTGTGGGTGCCTATCCATCCCTGGTCTGGGTCCTATAACATCTAGCGTCTCCAGCTAATTGAGTCTAAATGTTATGAATAATTAGTCGTAATGATTTACAAGTAAAGTATATCACATGTTTTAAAGCAAGGTTGTTCAAAGTACGGCCCGCAGGCCACAATGCGGCCCTCCGAGCCATTTCATGTGGCCCTCCGAGCCATTTCATGTGGCCCGCGAGGCATACCCTGGTTTATTTATTTATTTGCTTGATGTTTGTCGGGTCTGTGGACCTGATTAATTAATGCATTCCTGCAATGCTGGGTCCGACCAGCATTGCAGAAATAAATAAATTAATCGGGTCCACGGACCCGAGAAACATTGAGGCAATAAATAAATAAACCGGGCCGTGGCAGTGCACTGTTACTGCCTCTGGTGCCCCCTGGCAGGGGGCAGCAGAGGCAGTACAGGCCATGGCCTGGTTTATTTATTTATGTGCTCTATTTTTGTCGGGTCCGTGGACACGATTAATTAATTAATTTCTGTAATGCTGGTTCTGGCCAGCATTGCGGAAATAAATTAATTAATCGGGTCCATGGACCCGACAAACATTGAGCAAATAAATAAATAAATCGGGCTGTGGCGAGCACTGTTACTGCCTCTGGTACCCCCCCGGGAGGGGGCACCAGAGGCAGTACAGGCCATGGCCTGGTTTATTTATTTATTTGCTCGATTTTTGTCGGGTCCGTGGACCCGATTAATTAATTTATTTCGGCAATGCTGGGCCCAGCATTGCGGAAATAAATAAATTAATTGGGTCCACGGACCCGACAAACATTGAGCAAATAAATAAATAAACTGCGCCGTGGCGAGCACTGTTACTGCCTCTGGTGCCCTCGGGAGGGGCCACCAGAGGCAGTACAGGCCATGACCAGGTTTATTTATTTATTTGCTCGATTTTTGTCGGGTCCGTGGACCCGATTAATTAATTTATTTCTGCAATGCTGGTTCCGACCAGCATTGCGGAAATAAATAAATTAATCGGTTCCACGGACCCGACAAACATTGAGCAAATAAATAAATAAACCGGGCCGTGGCAGAGCACCGTTACTGCCTCTGGTGCCCACTGGAAGGGGGCACCAGAGGCAGTAACAGGCCATGGCCTGGTTTATTTATTTATTTTTTCAATGTTGCCCGAATTCTGGGCCGTGGCGGAGGACTGTTACTGCCTCTGTGCCCCGGGGGCACCAGAGGCAGTCACAGGCCATGGGCTAGTTTATTTATTAATTTGTATGGGTGTGGATGTCCTGTGAGTGCGCTGCTTTCCCTATGTTGCCAACCTCTGAACTCTGAAAAGTAGATGTATGCATGCTTGACATGCGGCCAACTTTGCACCAGACCTGCAGATGAACTTAACTGGTCTGCTGTTAAATCTCAGTTACCAGTTTAATGGTATCCACTACCGAATAATTGCTCATTTTACTATAGCCAATATGATAGCTCAGTGGGTTGAGCGCTCACTGCTGCGATGTGTGTGCTTTCAGCTTTCAGCATTACATTTAACTTCTCTATGCTGTGGAATGCTTTGTGCTCCTTCCGGATATTTGGCACACGCCGATGCCTCTTCAGGCATAGTATGTGGAAAGGTGCTTTCTCTGAAATCATCCTGAGATACACAGTGTGTATTGATCAATACAAGATTCTTTTCAGCCAAAATATGGATTTTGATTCTCCTCTTCTGACCCTGTTCTGCTATTCCTTCCTCTTCTTGTTGCACATCCTATGAGAATAAGGGCCAGCATTCATCTCCTGCTATCTGAATTGGTTCTGTTTGCTTCAAATGTTTTCCATTAATTTAGTTTGGTGTTTGATGGAAAAGTGAAAGCTTGCATTGCTAGGCACATTTTTCCCATCGCAGCGTCTTTCTACTTAATTTATATGACAAAATCATTGCTAACAAAGTGGCGCGGCGTGTTGTGTAGGGGAGGCATGGTATCACAAGTATAACACGTACACAATAGGTACAATATGAAAAACCTTTATTGAAGTTTTCTGGGGTTGGACAAACTCCTACTTTGCCCTATGACAAAGATGGGAGTAGTCTTCAATTGGGTTCACCTTTGGGTGATCAATTTTCCACATTTTATCTTTTGAATGGGATTATGCTTCTTTCATGACCACAGAAGTAATGAATGTGTATTACAGAGATAAGCTGCCATATGTATTGGGCACACTGCACAGGCAGCATCAACCATTAACAAAGAAGCAATGAATGTGTATTACAGAGATAAGTTGGCATATGTATTGGGCACACTGCACATGCTCAGGCAGCATCAATCATGCTTTGTACAGGACAATGCTGACCTAAATTGGGAACAACCGGCATAGACATGTTGCTACAGAGGCATATTTTGGGCACAACCAGTATGCCAATGTGTTACATCAGTGACTGTGCTGTCTTAAACTGTGGACACATTGATCATTAAAATGTGTTGTGCTCTACAATGTTCTTGTCTGCTGTTGGTGACATGGAATGTACATGTTCCCCTTTAGAACTGATTGTAAACTTATGGCTTTTCGGGCACTTTTCCTGCTGTAAAATGCACCATTTCTGCCCTTTATTTGAAAAGAAATCTTGGGGGGGTCCCCCCCAAACCCTCCCTAGACCATTATAGCTCCCTCGCCACGATCGGTCGCCCCCACTATTTCAGGAAAATATCAACACATACACACTGGAAGAAATCACAAGGAACTAACCTTTGATCACTGTCCCTGACGCCAAAAGCTATCTTTGGGAATGCATGGCTATCACTTCCGGTGATGCTATTGTGTCAAAGGTCACACACCATCGATTTTGAATATACTGCTTTTAGTGAGGGTGTTGACTTTTGGCTCGCCGGCCCACCGGGAGACAAAAAGTTAATGCTTCGGCCCCACATTCAAAAAGGTTGGACAAGCCTGTTTTAAAGTGTGGCCAATTTGCGATGGATACGCATCATGATCTGCGAGCCTCGTATTGGTCTATATCCTGAGCCAGTTGTTGTGCCAGTCTCATCTTTAGCTTTTTTTCATGTTGCTTAAGTTTAGTTCTGAAGACAGATCAGGTGTTTACGAAAAATTCTAGGCTGCTCAGAAAAGATAACCATCTACCGAGAGCTTAAATTTAGCATAGATTTTTTAAACCAAATTGTATGTCACCTTTTTGTGCATTAATTATTTTCAATTAAGAGCAGCTCCAGTCTTGTCTGTGGTCCACGTAGCTAATAGGTTAAGTTCAATCCTGGGTCATCACATCGCCCCGTGCCACCTGACTCACAAATCGTTATCCGCCCCTCTCCTCCCCGCCACCCTGTACAGCTGTACCCCTCCACTGTGCCCCTCTCTATCTCCCCCACCCCCGCTGTATATCTGTTTTGTTGTTACCTCTGAAAAGCACTGTTATGCAGCTGTACTGTTGTATGGTCCTAAGTGATATAAACAATTACATCGAAGATCGATTTAGACAGACCACTCTGTACTTGCGCAGAGCGCCGTTTCGAAATCAAACTGTCATGCCCAGGCCGCACACGAGTGCGTGCAGGGGCTGACAGGCTGGCCAGGACCCGGAAGCAGCATCAGGGGTGAACGGGTAAGTGTATGTGTGTGTCCGTGTGTGTTTTGTTTTGGGGGAGTCTTGGATGTAGAGGGAGCAATGGGGGCTGAGGGAGAGGGTTCAGGGGTGAACCTCACACGAATCTTGCAGGCGAGGTGGGTGGGGGGTGAGGTTGCTTGGGTGGAAGCAACGTAGTCTTTTTGCTTTTTGTTGGCCGCCTAAAATCGGTCGAAAGAAATCGGTCTTTTGGTTAGGCGACCGAAAAAAAGAAAAAATAAGACATAGAACCCTGTTGTATACCTCTATAAAGCAGTCTGTTGCTTCTCGGAGCCAGGTCAGCGCTCCATAAATACCATCATTATAATAATAGTCTGTAATACAGGCTGCGACAAATTCCGGGGTAACTTCAGGTTTGACCACCAGAATTTGCCTTCTATTTTATCCAAAATCCTCTCGATATTCGAAGTGAGGACTTCGCGACCATGTGTGACAGCAGGTATACATATCTGGTTATATAAAGTGGTGGCAGGTGCTAGAGAGTATCCACGCAGCTTTCTCTCAAGGACAAGTCCCCAATCCTTTTACTTTATTTTCTCTTCGAGCAAGTAATTTTTGGATTTGAATAGCATGCATGTGTCTCAAGGCCAACGTACTTTATTTTGTTAACTACCTCAATGCGCTAGCAACCCGCCAGGTTTATTTATTTGGATTTCGTAGGTTTCTTTTGTTGGAAAATTAAATGACATTCGTTTTAGAGATATTTATCATGAAATGATTCCTACTGGCTTAAGATTCTAAGGTCAATGGCAGTCCCATCTACTAATATTAAATCGTCGGCATAAAATGCTAGTGGCAGGTGTATATCTGCAAATTTAGGAGCGAATAAACCAGCACATTTAAGGGGCAATTCTAGATTCGACAAATAGATATTGAAGAGGAGTGGCGCCAATATATAACTGTATTTGAATCCTGTGTGTGTGTGTGAGTATTAATAACGCCACTGTCCCACTAATGTCAAGCCTAATCCTAATATTCCTGTTGCTATGCAGGCCACTAATTTAGTACATTTCATCCACAATTTTGGTTAGCCCATCTGCTGTAATTTCACCAACAGGCACACTCTACAGACTGTGTCAAACGCCAGAGCGAGGTCTCTGAAGGCTACATGGAGCGGCAGACACCCCTTAAGATAAGCATCCTTGATTAGAGCATTTCAGATCAGAAGGTTGTGGGTCGTGGAACAAGGTTCTTAGAGGCCTACTTGAGCTTCGGTTAAGAGTTTGTTCTAACCCAACTGTTAATCTTTCCCAGCAGAAGTTTACTAAAGGCTTTACCCCGGGCATCGAGCAGGGCTATTAAATGCGCAAAGTCACTAATTCCCTTCTTTCAGTCCCACTTACTAATAACTCTCTTCTGCAAGACTGCATTATTTAACTCATGAAATGTTTTCATTTTTGGCAAAGAGAAACCAGCTTGTGTTTCCTTATTCTTTTGTCAGTAACAAAAGCATCTATTGGAAGCAACACTACAAAATACAACATGATTTGCAAGGTACAGAACATTAAGGGGGTAATTCATAGAATTCATCGCACAAGTGGCGCACGCGGCTGGCGCACAGTGTGCGCGTGCGAATCCCTGCGCCAGCCGCGTGCGCTAAAATTAATTTCCGCGCACAGCGTATTCACGGATTCCAGCCACCAAAACCAGCCGTGGCGCACAGTGGAGCAGCGACCCTGCAGCAGCGCCAGTTACGCCACCAAGAACGCCTCTCGTGCAGGGAAAAGCCATCAAAATCACCAATCCAGCGCAAAGGGCTGCGTTAAACCTGTACCAGCACGGCAAGCGGGCTACGTGTATCACTGGGGTGCGCGGGAAGTACCTCACGCGATTGGCCCCGTGCGAGTAGGGTACGCGTATTTCAGGGGTGCGCGGGAAGTTCCACACGCGATTGCCTCAGGGTACGTGTATTTCAGGGGTGCGCGGGAAGTTCCACACGCGATTTCAGCAGGGTACGTGTATTTCGGGGTGCGGGGGAAGTTTCACACGTGACATCAGCAGGGTATGTGTATTTCAGGGGTGCGCGGGAAGTTCCACACGCAATTCCAGCAGGGTACGTGTATTTCAGGGGTGCGCGGGAAGTTCCACACGCGATTTCAGCAGGGTACGCGTATTTCAGGGGTGCGCGGGAAGTTCCACACGCGATTTCAGCAGGGTACGTGTATTTCAGGGTGCGGGGGAAGTTTCGCATGCGACATCAGCAGGGTACGTGTATTTCAGGGTGCGCGGGAAGTTCCACACGTGATTGGCCCCGTGCGAGCAGGGTACGCGTATTTCAGGGGTGCGCGGGAAGTTCCACACGCGATCTCATCAGGGTACGTGTACTTAGCGGTGCGGGGGAAGTGTCACACGCAACATCAGCAGGGTACGTGTATTCCAGGGGTGCGCGGGAAGTTCCACAGGCGATTCCATCAGGGTACGTGTATTACAGGGGTGCGCGTGAATTGCATGTGTGGGTCCTCCCAGGTGTTCCCTCTACACCTTCCACGGCCCCTGCAGGTGGCTCACACCACAGGGGCCTACCCTGCACATGTCCTGCAGGCACCCCATCCACCATGGCCATGCCCCCCAGCCAACCCACATGTCAACTTGCACTACTGCCCACTAACGCATGTCCCCCTGCACCCCCAGCCACCAGGAGCACCCTCCACCAGGCCCCCACCCATGTCTCCCACCCCCCACCCCCCAGCACTGTGGGGCACCTGCCAGCAGGCCCCCACCCATGTCCAACTCATGTTCCCCACCACCCCCACCCCCCAGCACTGTGGGGCACCTGCCAGCAGGCCCCCACCCATGTCTCCCACCCCCCCACCCCCCAGCAGTGCAGGGGCACCCACCACCAGGCCCCCACCCATGTCCAACTCATGTTCCCCACCCCCCCGCCCCCCAGCACTGTGGGGCACCTGCCAGCAGGCCCCCACCCTTGTCCAACTCATGTTCCCCACCCCCCCACCCCCCAGCAGTGCAGGGGCACCCTCCACTAGGCCCCCACCCATGTCTCCCACCCCCCCACCCCCCAGCAGTGCAGGGGCACCCACCACCAGGCCCCCACCCATGTCCAACTCATGTTTCCCACCCCGCCGCCCCCCAGCACTGTGGGGCACCTGCCAGCAGGCCCACTCCCATGTCCAACTCATGTTCCCCACCCCTCCCGCCCCCCAGCACTGTGGGGCACCTGCCAGCAGGCCCCCACTCATGTCCAACTCATGTTCCCCACCCCCCGCCCCCCAGCAGTGCAGGGGCACCCACCACCAGGCCCCCACCCATGTCCAACTCATGTTCCCCACCACCCCCACCACCCCCACCCCCCAGCACTGTGGGGCACCTGCCTGCAGGCCCCCACCCATGTCCAACTCATGTTCCCCACCCCCCCACCCCCCAGCACTGTGGGGCACCTGCCAGCAGGCCCCCACCCATGTCTCCCACCCCCCCCACCCCCCAGCAGTGCAGGGGCACCTGCCAGCAGGCCCCCACCCATGTCCAACTCATGTTCCCCACCACCCCCACCCCCCAGCACTGTGGGGCACCTGCCAGCAGGCCCCCACCCATGTCCAACTCATGTTCCCCACCCCCCACCCCCCAGCACTGTGGGGCACCTGCCAGCAGGCCCCCACCCATGTCTCCCACCCCCCACCCCCCAGCACTGTGGGGCACCCACCACCAGGCCCCCACCCATGTCCAACTCATGTTCCCCACCCCCCCACCCCCCAGCACTGTGGGGCACCTGCCAGCAGGCCCCCACCCATGTCTCCCACCCCCCACCCCCCAGCAGTGCAGGGTCACCCACCACCAGGCCCCCACCCATGTCCAACTCATGTTCCCCACCCCCCCCACCCCCCAGCACTGTGGGGCACCTGCCAGCAGGCCCCCACCCATGTCTCCCACCTCCCCCACCCCCCAGCAGTGCAGGGGCACCCTCCACCAGGCCCCCACCCATGTCTCCCACCCCCCCCACCCCCCAGCAGTGCAGGGGCACCCTCCACCAGGCCCCCACCCATGTCTCCCACCCCCACCCCACCCCCCAGCAGTGCAGGGGCACCCTTCACCAGGCCCCCACCCATGTCTCCCACCCCCCCACCCCCCAGCACTGTGGGGCACCTGCCAGCAGGCCCCCACCCATGTCCAACTCATGTTCCCCACCCCCCACCCCCCAGCAGTGCATGGGCACCCGCCACCAGGCCCCCACCCATGTCCAACTCATGTTCCCCACCCCCCCACCCCCCAGCACTGTGGGGCACCTGCCAGCAGGCCCCCACCCATGTCTCCCACCACCCCCACCCCCCAGCAGTGCAGGGGCACCCTCCAGCAGGCCCCCACCCATGTCTCCCACCCCCCACCCCCCAGCAGTGCAGGGGCACCCACCACCAGGCCCCCACCCATGTCCAACTCATGTTCCCCTCCCCCCCACCCCCCAGTACTTTGAGTCACCTGTCAGCAGGCACCCACCCATGTCTCCCACCCCCCACCCCCCAGCAGTGCAGGGGCACCCACCACCAGGCCCCCACCCATGTCCAACTCATGTTCCCCACCCCCCCACCCCCCAGCACTGTGGGTCACCTGCCAGCAGGCCCCCACCCATGTCTCCCACTCCCCCACCCCCCAGCAGTGCAGGGGCACCCTCCACCAGGCCCCCACCCATGTCTCCCACCCCCCGGCAGTGCAGGGGCACCCTCCACCAGGCCCCCACCCATGTCTCCCATCCCCCCACTCCCCAGCAGTGCAGGGGCACCCTCCACCAGGCCACCACCCATGTCTCCCACCCCCCCACCCCCCAGCACTGTGGGGCACCTGCCAGCAGGCCCCCACCCATGTCTCCCACCTCCCCCACCCCCCAGCAGTGCAGGGGCACCCTCCACCAGGCCCCCACCCATGTCTCCCACCCCCCCACCCCCCAGCAGTGCAGGGGCACCCTCCACCAGGCCCTCACCCATGTCTTCCACCCCCCCCCACTCCCAGCAGTGCAGGGGCACCCACCACCAGGCCCCCACCCATGTCCAACTCATGTTCCCCACCACCCCCACCCCCCAGCACTGTGGGGCACCTGCCAGCAGGCCCCCACCCATGTCCAACTCATGTTCCCCACCTCCCCACCCCCAGCATTGTGGGGCACCTGCCAGCAGGCCCTCACCCATGTCTCCCACCCCCCCACCCCCCAGCAGTGCAGGGGCACCCACCACCAGGCCCCCACCCATGTCCAACTCATGTTCCCCAGCCAACATGTCATCAGAATCTAGATCCCTGGTCCCTATGGTCAGCCTCCAAATGCAAAACACCCACCCGAGTATTGCATCCACCCACTCATAATGGAGTTCTCCGCCCTGACCATTGTGAGCCGTGCCTCTTCCGCCCGCTGCCGCTCCGCATCTATGGCGTGGCCCAACCGCTGCCACACGGAAGACACTCTCTGTCCTGGGTCCTCCTGCCCTCCGGCCGATGCCTGCCCCTCCGATGTTGAAGGCTCCCACCACATTGCTGCTGCTGCTGTGCCTCTGCCCGTGCACTGCCTCCTGCTGCCTGCACATCCTCCGCCGGCTGGGGTGCAGTCATTGATGTGGCCACCCCTGCTGGACGTCCGACTCCCGACTGTGGCAGGGATGCCTCCTCCACCAGCCTGGCCGCACCATCAGAGGCAGCTCCACAGGGCACCCAGGTGACTGATGGGTGGGAAGATGGCGCGTAGGGGGTTCAGTTGAGGAGGGGGTCGTAGCAAGCCCCATCATACGGAGGAATCCGGCCTGGGTGACCTGTCCCAGCAGGCTGACGTGGTCAACGAGCCATTCGAGATGACGTGAAGTCTCCTCATGAAAAGACTGCAGGTCACCTCGCATGGCCCGTTGATGCAACACCACACCACTCAGAACAGGCTCAACCCGGACCCGGATAGCCACGTCTGCAGGCAGAGGAAGGCCAGTTGTCGTGAGCTCATCCCCTGCCTGAAAACGGGTCTGGACGTAGGCATCCCTGCTGGTGCAAGATGATGCAGGGACAGGATCAGGGACAGGATTGCACACAGGCACCTCCGCGGCGGCCTGTGCTGCCTCCTGTCCCTGGTCCTGCACTGCACCACTAGCACCAGTGGGATCCCCACCTCCAGACCCCGTCTCTGTTGCTTGCACGGCCTCCTCCTCCACCAAACCCCCCACCAACCTGGATGACTCCGTGCCATCTTCCCCTGTTGGGCCCTGTGGGGTCCCAGCTGCCCCTTCTGCTGCCGAGGAGTCCAACTCCCAACCTCCGCCTCTTGGACCTCCCCCCGGCAGCTGCGGCCTGGGACGCGGCACCGGACTCCTCACTCCCCGACGAGATCACAACATGGGAGGGGAGCCGGGCCTTGCGTCTCCGGCTGGCGGTCGGATCCCCGCCGCTGTGCTCCACAGCACCTTCTCCATGTTGCATCACTGTTGCACCCTTGACAAATACACACAGATGCACATGTACACAGTGCTGATACATGCAGCTGAAAACAACATACATGCGTGACATCACGGACATGTCTACTTACATGCACATTCATCCAAACATGTGTGCCCACACAACTGCATTTGGCATGCAAGCCTACACACACAAGCACCATCCATGTCTCACACATTCCAGCCCTTGCATGTGTTAGCCCCACGGCCCTGTACACCCCCACCCATACTCGACCCCATACAAACAGATGTGCAACCTGCACACTACTGAAAAATCACCACACGCACATCTCACAATCAGGATGCATGTACACTTACCGCTCGACTCCAGACGGGTCTGCCTCTCAAGGACCTGGACGTGGAGCACTGGGGATATGCGTTCCAGGACCCTCATCTGTTCTTCCGACAAGTGGCCCCGGCGCCCCTTGGCATCCGCTGCCTTCAAGAGGCGCCGGGCCTTGTTCAGGGTCCTGAACCTGAAGTCCTCCCAGCGCTTATTGACATGTTGTAAGTCGCGGACTGCCACCCCGTCCGCGTTGATGGCAGTCACGATGTCAGTCCAGATCCGAGTCCGTCCTTCCTTGTCGGCGCAGGAACTTCCGAAGAGGGCATCATACTGCCCCAGGACTTGCTCCACCAGGACACCAACTTCGGTGGCACTGAAGCTGGTGCCCCTCTGCCTCTCTGGCCGGGGGTTGTCAGTGGTCTCAGATGGTGTTTGCCCCGACATGACAACCCCAGAGGCAGGAGTGGGTGGGCAACTGGGTCCTGGGGCTGGGCTGTGGAGCGATGGAATCCCAGTCGGGAGTCTTCAGTTCCAGCAGGGGTGGTCACAGCAACAGCACCCCTGGCTGATGTGCAGGCAGCAAATGGCAGGGCACGTGGGCAGCAGGCAGTCAGGCAGCAGCAGATGGCAGGTGGGAGCGTGCTCAGGACTCTGGGGGGCAGTAGTTCGTCCTTCTGGGCAGGAGCGTGGTCTTCCGTGTGCTTACGCGTGGCCAGCTTGATATGGAGTGATTTGGCACGTGAAAATTCGGCACGTCAGCGTGTAATTCGAGGAAAGGCCCTTAGTGCGTAAGCGCGTTTGCACGCATACGCATTTTCATTGGACAGAAGGCCCCTCAAGCGCAAGCGCCCCTGTGACGTGACGCGTACAGGCGTGCATGGGCATTTCAGCGCGCGTGAAAAACTGCACGTCCGCGTGTAATACGAGGAAAGGGCCCATGCGCGTAAGTGACGTGACGCGCGCGTGCGTTTCCCTCAGCACGGGTTAAAGGTGAGCGGGCCCAGCAGTTCGCTGTACGTGCCTTTCGTGGAGACCGACGTGTGTTGCTGCTTCCTGTTGTTTCGCGCGCCATCACAACTTCACAGCTATCAAGGACGTATCTCTTCTTTTGGCGGGGGTATTGGCTACGCATGTTTTTCTGCATCGCGCTAGTCAGACGGTGAGTTGCACACGCTCTTTTTCCCACTGCGGGTGCCCCTGTGTATCGCACCCATTTTCGATGTCATAGTAGCCTGCGTGTCCCACGCGTACGCGTTATTCGTGTTACTGGGTGCCACCGCGTACTGCGGGAGGTTGAATCCACGCCCGTAGGCTGCAGGGTTGCGTGCACGGTTTTACTGCAGTTTTGGGGTGCCTGAGCGTTGCGTGACCCGTCACCACATCACCGGGGTCACATACAGCCTTGCAGGTGCAGGGGGGCTGTTAACATCTTGCTTCCCACCCCCTTCACCCCAATTGCCCAGGTCAATTGTGGTGTACACCTCCCATTGGCACCACTCCATCTGTGCCAGCACTTCTACATCAGTGCCATGGTTGGGAGGCCACCAAAAGTGAGGGGCGCCTCAGCTGGGCGTCCTCCTCATGGCGGCGTGGTCGGGGACGTGGCCGTGGTGACCAGGGAGTAGGGGGACTCCAGGCTGTCCAGGGCAGCCACAGAGGGGGAAGAGGCAGGGGTGCGCCACTTGAGCACAATGTTGTGCCATGTGTCGGTGCAGTCATGCCACCACCCCCTGTGGTTCCGGGGGATGCAGCTCCTGCATCTGGCACTGGCACCCGTTCGACCCGGCAGTCCGTTCCATCGACTGCCACGGGCCCAAGGGTAGTGGTAGCTGCAGGTGCAGCTGTGGACACCGCCACCCAGGCTTAGGGTCTGCCAGCGCAGGCTGCGTTGGCACTTGAAGAGCCCTTGGTAGATCTCCAACAGGCCAGGGGGGAAACCATAGGGGCAGGCCGGGCTGCTCAGACCAATACACGTGTCCCTGGGGCAGTCATGTCATCTGCTGCCCCGAACAGCCGGGTGTTGGCAAGTGCAGGGGCAGATGCACCCAACAGCACCCCGGTTGTGAGTCTGCCAACCAGGACTGTTGCGGTCAATGACCCTGCCACAGCTGATGTTGCTGCGCAGGGTCCATTAGTGGGCACCCAGCTGCCACTGACACGAGTCAGGCCTTTGGTCATCCCTCCACCTGCCACTCCCTTGGCTCAATCCACCGAACCCACTGGCCATACTGGTCAGGGCGGCATTAACCAGCCAGGGTCTGCGCCACAGTCCAAGAGGAGGAAGGTTGCACCTGCAGCACAGGCTGGGACCCCACACACAGCCACGACCTCCTGCACGTCGAGGAAGAAGCCTTTCTGTAAGCAGGAACTGGACTTCCTCGTGGACTACGTGCGGGGCCACAGCCGTGACATGCTAGTGGGTGCCAATAGTCAGACTACGGCTGCCCAACGTGACACCCACTGGAAGCATGTTGCGGAACATGTCAGTTCATTCGGCCATGAGGTGCGCACGGCGCAAGAGTGCAAAAAGCGTTGGAATGACATCAAGCGCAGCACTAAGGCTAAGCGTGCCTCTAATTACAACTTGACTCTGGTGACTGGCGGTGGGCCTGCACCAGAGGAGGAAGAGCTCACTCCGCATGAGGCTCTCGTTGCGGAGTTCATACCACCTGAATTGGTCGAAGGAGTGGGAGAGATGCTGGACTTTGATGCGCAGTCCAGTGAGTGTTGATGCGTGTTTGTTGAGGACGTGTGTGTTTCACTTGTGGGATGTGTTGTGCATGATTGCTGCTACATGTGAAGTGTACATGGTTCTGATGTGTAAGTAATGCAATGCTTCCGTCATGCATGTCTCCTCTGCCTGCATGCGGGACTCCATGTAGGCATGCTCCCTTGCCCCTCCTCCGCCACTCTGCACCCCAGTTCCACCTTTGCACTGGTCTGCTTCAATCTTGCCAATGTGTAGTTTCTTGTTCATGTGTCCTGTGTAGATGCTAACTTCCAGCGTAGAATCTGCCAGACATATGCCGTGTGGTACAGCCTTAGTACTCGATGCAGGGTATCTCACTTGTACTGTGCATGGCTCAGATGTCCCGCAGGGACATGAGTGCCCATTCATGCTCCATGTGCATTGCACGCATGCCCCTATGTGTCCTTGACTGGATGATCACTCTAATATAAGTCCTTGGTTACATACATTGCCTGCCATCTCATCAGCCTTCCCATGTCAACTGTGGCTCAGTCCTGCGTTGCACACATGTTTAGGCCCTGACAATCTGTGTGGCTCACAGGCCTCAGCCTGTTCAATGGCCAATGACTCTGTCCAACTCTTGTTGTGTCTTCTTCACACATGGGCGGCCTCCGGAGTTTTCATCATGTGTCCTGCCTACTGTCCCAGCATCATTTGCAGTGTTGTAATTTGAATCACATTAAGCTGTTGATGCCAGTCAACACTGCCTGTCAATACACAGGTGTATGGTCAGCCTTTTGATACCATGTCTGGCATCCCTGTTTTGGTACTGGGGTGGAGGGGTGCTTGGCTTCTAGATATGGTACACATTGAATGCACAATGCACGTGATGTCTGAATTTGACATTGCACTGCCTTCACATTTCCTGGCACACACCATGGAGTGCTTGTACATGTAGGTAGTGAGTGGCGTACACATTTTCTGCACTGCATAGACCCACTTCCATGGAAACTGCCACCTTTCAACAGGTCTGATCACAGAAGCTATTATAAGTAGACCCAGCATGCATGCCAGGTTATATGTTGTGTGTCACATGTCTGCCGGATGCGTTTGCTCTCGGTGTGTGTTTGTGTCGTGTGCTTCTGACATGTGTAGTGACCTTTTTTCTCTCTATTTTTCAGGTGATGACGCAATGGAGGCGGAGGATGGTGTTGTCATGCCAGACACAGGGTTGGTAACACCACATCAACCCGGCACTAGTGGGGGTCGTGGGGTGGTAGGCCACGAAAACCCCCAAGTGCTGCAGTCCATCTTGTCTCTGGCTGCCTATGAGTCCAGCCTTGATGACGACTCTGACGCCCATGTTGAGTTGGATGAGCATCAAGTCCATGTGTCAGGGGTGAGTGATTCTGATGTGGACACTCCTCTGTCTGCGGCCCCTGCACTGAGGGATCAGACAGTCTTGGTTCCTCCGCCCGTGGTGGATCGGGACGCAGGGTCACCCTCCACACCAGTCACTGATGTGCCTGGGACATCACGTCGACGGGGGCATGTAGTCGTGCAGCCGCGGGTGGTGCCAACACATCGAGGACCCCCGGTCCTTGGGTCCTGCAGGGGTCAAGCCCGGCAACGCGGTCGCTGCGCGCAACCACTGTATACTGAGTGGGAGCAAGACATGACTGCCAATTCCGAACGGCAGGGGGCAGCAATGGAGAACATCGCTGAGAGCATGGAGCGTGTGGCCCGATCTGTGCTCCCCCCTGCTAGTCAGGTGCTTCTCCAGCAGCAGGCGGCACGGTCCACGGCCTGCTCGCTCAGGCTGGGCATGGCGGCCTCAGACAGGGAACGCCAGGCTGAAATGTCGTCTCTGCGTCAAGCAATTGCTGCTCACGCAGAGGCGCACATGGATGCCCTGAGGGAGGAGTATGCTTCCCCCAGATCCACTCTGGGTGTCCTTATGAGGTCCCAGAGGCAGCAGGCAGAGGAGAGGTTTGCACAGCTTGAGCGTACCATCTCGGCTGAGCTACATGCTTGCCGGGAGGTACAGCGGTTGTCCAGCCAGGCCTTGCAGGAGGAACTCCGTGTTACACGTGCTACCTTGCAAGAGGAAGCACGTGTATCACGTGAGGTTCTGCATGCACACCTATGTCACATCGCCACACAGAACCAGGCTCACCCGTCCGGCAGACTTGCTGCCGACGAGGGGCAAGCTGCGGCTAGGCGTGGCCAGGCTACTGTGCCACGTCCTCCTTTACAGGATGAGCCAGACTCGGACGACCATCTATCTCCCACATAGGTCGGGCTGTGTAGGCGTTGAGCCCATGGAGGTTTTTTTTTTGGCTCAGCATCATCGCATGTGGATGTTGAGCAGCACCCTGTACCTCCCCCCTGGGTCGTATGTGGCCATTTTTGATTTTTCTTTTAGTTTAGTTAGTTAAGTTTCTGTTTGATAGTTGGTTTAATTAGATAATGTAGGTTTTCCATTGTTAGTGTAATTAGTTAATAGTTGATTTAGTTTAAAATTGCTAGTCTATTGTGGTTTCATGTGACGGTGCGGTGCTTTGAGGCTTTTGAAGGCATCCGCTGTCTGTTCCAGCTGGGCCCTTCAGGCTTGTCTTGTGTATGTGTTTGCTGCTTGGGGTCCTTGACTCACATATGCCACTCCTGCCTCCCTTATCCATTGGCTCGCAAGGATGGTTCGGTGTTACAGAATATTACACAAGGGCTTTGGACTGTCATATCTGTGGCATGTCTGGTGCTTTGTGACTTGTGTTGACACCCCTAGTGGGGATGATTTTGGTGTTATTGTCCACTGTTCAGCTTTTGCTAGATGGGGTGTGTCATGATTAATGTGTACATTGATTGCTATGCATTGTGTAGTATGTTTCATATCTTTCCTGTACACGTGCTTGTTGCAATTCATGCTGTAGATAGTGTTCCACACTTTGGATGTGAAAGACGGACTGATGGTGTGATTTGTGATGTGACTCTCTGACATGGTCAAGTAATGAGATGCCTGATGAGACACACACAGATGACTTTGAAGCATTAATCATGTGTTTCATGCCCTTTCTGCAGGGGGATGAGCCTCCAGAGCACCTTTGCCAGCAGACATGGCCCAGTGGACGACAGAATTCTGGACCCGTTTGTTGGTGCCCACATGCACATGTGTGCACAAGCAGAGGCACAGGGATTGCAGACCCACATCCTAGAACTGCTGACATGTTCCAAGGAACTCCAGGCAAGGTGAGCAGCACAGGGGGGGCCACGACACAGCAAAGCTTGCACCAGGCGAGTTGCACATGCAGGCTAAGTCACAGCACTGAGGTTGAGCTTAGACGAATATTGGTGTTGAAGCACACAATGCAGCTCAGATGTGTTGGTGGACTGATGGCTGTTGATAGTAGGGTTGTCTGGGACACATGCAGGGCCAGTGGCACATACCCTCCGGTACACCAAAGTCCATTGAGGCACTTGTATCAACCATGTAGCCTTCCGAGACATGGAAAGGGGCAGCTCACAGGGACATACAGCAAGGGACATACTCGGGTGCAGTGCATGTCTTTTCCATGTACTTTATGATAAATGCACTGCCAACTTTGTTTCGGTCATGGTGGTACGCAACTTGCTCTGAAGTCATGGCTTGCTATATGGGTCTGTCTGCTTACCCAGGGAACATTGCATGTTGTGTGAATTGTGACACATTGGTGTTCCATTTGCCACGCACCCACCAGCGGCTGACTTACTGCATTGACTGTGTATGACCCGTCACAGGGGTGATGTTATATATGGGTACGAAGCATCTACACCAGATTGTCTGTTTGTAGAGTAGTTTGTTGCTGTGGGGCATGTTTGGTGTTGTGTTTTTGTGTAATTGGCACGTACAGGTTGTTGACTGTGGCTCTCTTTGCAGCATTTCAGTGCTCCTGTAACTGGACCTGAGAGTGCGCAGGCAGGAGGCCAGCACTCAAAACCAGAGCTAAGTGTCTTGTTGTTTTTCTTTTGAACTGCTCTGCATAGGCTTGCTGGGGAGTGTACTAATGCATGGATGTATGTGTGGTTCAATTTGGTATGTTTTTTTCTCCCTAATCACCCGTGATCCTATGCAATTTTGAACCCTGTATCCTCTACCCGGTGTTCCTGCTTCCCGTACCTATCCAAGCAATGTTCCCTGACCCTCTTTCCCCGCTGGGGTTGCGGATGCCTGTGTAAGCCCCGAACTTGCAGGCGCCAAAACCCTAGAGGGGGTGGTTGGTTCGTACCACTCCTGAGCCTGGACTACAGAAGGCCATGACAATGATGGCCAAGTTTGTTTGGATTGTGTATGTGTTCATGCAGGTAGTACATTTTCGTGCATTCCCTAGTTTCATGTGTCATTCCTCCTCCCCTCTCCTGCCACTCATTCCAGTCATCCAGTGTGTCAACACCTGTCCCGACTGCATATCCCTGAACCTCCTTCCCCACCATGGTCTCAGGGGCCGGTGTGTATGTTTGACCTTGCAGGCACCCGGGACATGGTGGGGGTGGTTGTTTCGTGACACTCCCGCGCCTGTACAGGGGACCTGTGACAGTACACATCCGTTCATGGTGCATCATCCTATGTCATGTACCACACATGTTTCACATCCTGTCGTGACATTGTTTTGCTGTGCTACCTTGGTTGTTGCATCATTGTGGTAGTACTTGGCCTTTGTGAGGTACTGCTATGTCAGGTCATCTACTGGAGGGTGTTCTGGTTCGTTTTTCTGGCTTGGATTTTGTGATTTTGGACATTGATTATGAGGTTGCAGGCACCTTTTTACACACAAGGTGGGAGATGGTGACGAAGGGTAAAGGTGATCCTGTGGCCAGGTGGAATTGAGGTTTGAAGGCTCCATGACCCAGGTGCAGTTGTTCAGTGGGTCATGGTCATTTGTGACGGAGGCGGGGGTTGTTGTTGATAGTTGCCTTGCCCTGCAGTGTGATGGGAACTCTGACATTGTAATGGTGGTATCCTATGTACATGTTGTGTTCTGCTGATCAATGCCTGTTCATGTGTTGTGTTTATCTTTCAGGTGCGAGGGGATAGTTGTGGTTTGACATGCTGGGGTATACACATGGTGGATGTTCACATGTGATGTGTAGAGAACACTAATGGTCACTTGAGTGCACATGCATATGTGGAGTGCATGTCCTTGCAGAACCACTTGCACTCTGATGCACTACATGTACTCCCACCCTTGCATATCCACGTGTACACTGTTTGCCTTCTGGTGCCCACTGTGTCCCTGCAGCACATGTTCTGTGACCGATTATGGATCATGTACATGCCTAATTTGCTGTTTGATGTGGTCTGTCACTTAGATGTGATGCTCAGGGTGTGCATCACACACAATGGCTGTTCACTGTGCTGTGCGCTGAGCAGTGTGTTGCAGGAGTAGGACACTGCACACATGAGCTGCAGTGTTGATTTTGCAATGCACAATGTGCATGTAGACAGGCATTCATTGTTATGTTACGTCTACGACTCTTGTAATGCATTTGGAAATTACTTATTGTGGGTGGGAGATTTTGTTGGTCTGTCATTTCATCTGATTCCGGGTCAGGCATCATTGTCTGATGCCACTGTACATTTAGGACATGGCAATGTGTACCTTATCGTTACTGTGTTGGTGTATGGGTATTGCTTGCCATGACATGTTGTGGTTTGGGAGGGTTTGAGTGACATGACAGTAATGGCCATGGCCTGTTTTGCAGGTGTGTGTGATGCACACCTTACATGTCAGGGTCATCCGCTTCTCAGAGCAACTAGCTGGGGGTAGATCTCTCCCTGCGGCAGGGCCCTCCCTCTGGAACAGCCTTCCTGCCTCACTTGAACTTGAGGGGAACCATCTCCAGTTCTGGAAGCACCTCAAGACCTTCCTCTTTGCTTCTGCTTTCTCTCTGCCTCTCCCTTGCAGAATTCTTCACTGGAACTGCACTGGAGCTGCAACTGGGCCACTCTCACCGACCTCGGTCCCTGGCCCAGCCACTATCCACTTGCACTGCCTCCCTGGCAACCCCTGCACTGCGGTACTGTCTCTCTATCCCTACAGCCCACCCTTCCCAGCACTTGTCTGCACTTACCTTTGCAGTTGCCACCAGCAGACCTATGTATTTTTTTTTTGGTCTACTTCCCCTGTACTGCACTCCCCCCCCCTTCCCCTTGCACTTTTCCCTTCCCCCTACCCCTGCACTTGCACAATCTCAATGACACCTGGCCTAGTAGTACCCTTGTCTGTCTTCCCTTGTTCCCCCCTCCCTGCCTCATCGCACCTTGAAATACTTGTGTATAGGCCATATCATGTCATATGTCATATGTGTGCCTTTTGGTCACACAGGATAGCTTGTGTTTAAGTAGCTAGGGATGCAGACGATGTGGCACTTCCATGGCAACTATCTCAGGGTGGTAGGGTTGTGACAGTTGACTGTCTCTTTGTCATCATCGATTGTCACCTGGTATGTGCCAGGCCTGTGTGCACTCCGCAGGGGTGGGAGTTTAGGTGAAAAATGTGGCCACAAGCTGGGTCCGGGCTTCCTCGACACGTGCCATGTCCCCTCCCATGGGCAGCGCCTGTGCCTGTGGGTGGGGATGTGGGGGCACCGCCATGTCCACCGGGACGCCCTGCCGCGTTGCAACATTGTGCAGGACACATGCTGCCACAATGATCCTGCACACTACTGGTGGTGCATAGAGTAGTTGCCCACCAGAGCGGTCAAGGGAGCGGAAACATGACTTGAGCACTCCGAATGTGCGCTCCACTATGCCCCTGGTTGCAATATGGGTGGCGTTGTATCTTACCTGGGGTGGTGTGGTGGGGTTCCGGATTGGCGTCATCATGTGGTTGCTCAGAGGGTAGGCGTTGTCCCCTGGGGAGGGGATAATAGTTGAGATTATTAGGGTTTGGATATTTGTCTGTGTGTGACTTGCATGCATGTGCAAGGGCATTTGTACTGACCTAGGAGCCATGTGTCGCCATGCTGCCCAGCTTCCAGGGCCCGGCTCAGGGCGGACATTCTGTATATGAAACTGTCATGGGTGGAGCCAGGGTAGTTTGCATAGACAGAGGTGATGATTCCCTTTGCATTGCATACCACCTGTACATTGATGGAATGCCAGTGCTTGCGGTTTCGGTAGATGTGCTCAGTGGCCCTAGGTGGACGTAGGGCCACATGGGTGCAATCTATGGCACCGAGCACTTTGGGGAAGTGTGCCACCCTGAAAAAATCCAGGACAACGGCCTGCCTTTCTGCGGGTGTTCTGGGCATGTATATGTGCCTGCGGACTGAGGGGCGCGCTGTCATGATTGCCAGTACCTGGTGTAGGCAGCATGACTGTGTGGCCTGTGAGACCCCCCCACTATGGCAGTGGTCCGCGGAAATGACCCAGTGGCCAAAAAATGCAGGACATTGAGCAGCTTCTCCAAGGGGCTCAATGCTTGGGAGCAAAGGGTGGGGGATGTAAGGTCATCTTCCCACTCCCTGACCAGGTCTAGGATGATATGGGGTGGAAACCTATACCTGCCATAGACCTGGTCGTCAGGCATCCCAAAAAGGCTGGTCCGTGGTGCAAAAATGCGTGCCCTGGCTATTCTCCTCCTCCTGCGGTGTCCCACGATCAGTGCTGCGACAAATGGGGCATTCATCGTAGCTGTATATACGCGTTTGTTGTTTGCGCGCACTTTTATGCTGTGCGCGGGGACGCTTCCGCCTGCCTTCGTGTGGCGGACGCGTTGCCGCCTGTGCGCGTCTTTTGCCGTGCGTGGGTTTCCCGTATTCGGATCCATGAATACGGGTTGTTCGCGTGCATGTGGCCGTTCCGTGTAGTTCCCTGCAGTACTTCCCCAGTTACGTCTTCTTTTTCACGCGTTGTTCCCCATTCCGCGTGTTCCGCCCACTGTTCCGCCCACTTTGGTTGTGTGCGCCGCGCTATGTGCGCTTTTGCTGTGCGCGTAGCGCACGCCGTGTAAGCCTGCGTGCGCCATGGCTGGATTGGGCGCACGGACAGCGGGAAACACGCGCAGCGTCTTCCTTGAATCGCACGCTGCGTTTCTCACGCTTGCGCTCCCTTGCGCCTGCTTGCGCATGGATTTTCGGCGCACGTTTGTTCCATGAATCGGCCCCTGAGTCATCTGGGTATGTAAACACTGTATTCTGTGTGATCTAGGGTTTGTTGTATTTTTAAGGACTACATTTTATTCAGTTAAGTGCTTTCAGTGCCCCCTCGCAAAGTAAGACATTCTAATAGCTCCCTGGCCGCTAGGTAAGGCTTAATGCCTGTCTGTGCCTGTCCCCCTCCTACATAACATCTAGGACTGAGGGGGAGAGGCCTTTCCTCCACCGACATCCACTTACATCCAGTCAAAGAGCACGTGTTGCAAGGTCTTCTAAAGATGTGCGCCGCTGTTTCCAATCTCAAAGCACTGCCCGTGTGCCTGAAGTCGTGCCCCTCAACCTGCAAGGTGATTGGCTGCCTGCTCCCTTATACAGGGCCTGGCCCGGCCGGCAGGCGAAACTGGTTCTTTCCACTGGGGAAGGCGGTGGGTAAGGTTTACTGCTTGTCCATGCCTTTCCAGGCCCTGGAGGTCCCGGCGCTCTCCCGGCCTCACTGGTCGCAACGGCCACCAGATGGCCGCCGCCCCCGCCTGTGACCTGGCAGCCTGTGACCTGGCAGCATCCTAACCTGCTACAGGATCATCTCCACTTGGGTCCAGCTGCCGCCTCATCCATTGCTTCCATGACAAGCCACGAGGCTGGTGGCAGCTTGCAATCCCAATCTTGGAAGGTAAGCCTCGCCGAGGGCTCCCACTACCTGAATCTGCCACTAGATACTAGTATTCCTGCACTCCTACCAAGATATCTCAGCTTCCGTTCTCTCCCAGCCTGATCTGCACTAAGCCAATAACCTAGCACCGTAATCTGCCACCTACTTACCTACCTGATTGACCCTTGCATATATGTTGTAGCCCCCGCACCATGAGGAGTGGCTCGCCAGACTATGTAATCACCTGATTGACCCTTGCATATATGTTGTAGCCCCCGCACCATGAGGAGTGGCTCTCCAGACTATGTAATCACCTGATTGACCCTTGCATATATGATGTAGCCTCCTGCAGCATGATGAGTGGCTCGCCATACTATGTTATCACTGGATAAACCTTTGCATACATGATGTAGCCCCACGCACCATGAGGAGTGCCTTGCCAGGCTATGTAATTACCTGATTGACCCTTGCATATATGTTGTAGACCCTCGTACCTGAGGTGAGGCTTGTAAATGTATCCACATGATTGACCCTTGCATATATGTTGTAGCCCCCCACTCCATGAGGAGTGGCTCGCCAGACTATGTAATCACCAAATTGACCCTTGCATAGATGTTGTATCCCCCCGCACCATGAGGAGTGAATCGCTAGACTATGTAATCTCCTGATTGACCCTTGCATATATGTGATGTAGCCTCCCGCACCATGAGGAGTGGCTCGCCAGACTAAGTAATCACCTGATTGACCCTTGCATATATGATGTAGCCCCCTGCACCATGAGGAGTGGCTTGCCAGATTATGTAATCACCTGATTGACCCTTGCATATATGTTGTAACCCCCCGCACCATGAGGAGTGGCTTGCCAGTCTATGTAATTACCTGACTGACCCTTACATATATGTTGTATACCCCCACCATTGATTGACCCTTGCATATATGTTGTAGCCCCCCACTCCATGAGGAGTGGCTCGCCAGACTATGTAATCACCTGATTGACCCTTGCATAGATGTTGTATCCCCCCGCACCATGAGGAGTGAATCTCTAGACTATGTAATCTCCTGATTGACCCTTGCATATATGTGATGTAGCCTCCCGCACCATGAGGAGTGGCTCGCCAGACTAAGTAATCACCTGATTGACCCTTGCATATATGATGTAGCCCCCTGCACCATGAGGAGTGGCTTGCCAGATTATGTAATCACCTGATTGACCCTTGCATATATGCTGTCATCCCCCGCACCATGAGGAGTGGCTTGCCAGTCTATGTAACTACCTGATTGACCCTTGCACATCTGTGTCACTTTTTGCACCACAAGTACAATTTGCATGTTGCAATCCATATAAGAATGCTTCACTTTGCACTTATTGTAACTGGCGCCCTGATGCCTAAGGGTTTGCGCACTGCTACAAATGAATAAATAAATGAGATTGTCAGAATGCTGCTGTTTCCTGAGGACAATGACCCTGTTCCGCCATTTTGGATTTGATAATTCAGGACTAAGAGGTAATGCAGAATTCACATTGTTTGGCCCAAATTTGGAGATATATACGCAGTGCATTTGTGGACTCACGACATCAATTGGAAATATATGTTTATTAGGAAGCTGGCAGAAAGACTATAAGGAAAATATGAATATTTCATACACGCATGACATAATGATGTTGCCTTTTGTGGCAGGAAGAACAACACTTCATCTAGCGACTGGCAGTTACTGAATCTGGGTTCTGATCTAATTTTATTCATGAAACACAGCTCCGTGGTACTTTTAGGTTTTATAATAAGTAAAATATTTTGAATTATCTATTCAGAATATTCTTTTAAATATTAAGTGTCGCTAGTCTCTTTTTAGCATACGGTCATTTTTCAAATAACCAAAAAAGGGTTATTTATACTGATGAATTTTGCTGTTCATTTGAATAAAATGGGATAAAACTCACCAAGTTCCAGTGATGAACAAATCATCATAATTAATAGGAGACCATTTGTTGTCAGTTGAATTTCCAGCATTAGAAGAACACAATACCTCCAATACAGAGAATACATTGACTTATTATGCCTTGTTAAATGATACAAGAACCCTGCTCTCTGACAAAGGAGGCAAGTTAAACAATGCTTTGGCAAAACAATAGAAACAAAGATCAAATGTTTTGCAGCTGAAACTAGTTTCACATTTCTTAAAGCATTCTCATGCAAGCAACAGATGGTGTTTTATTGAAAGTGAGCTGCAAAGTTCCAGCCCATAAACAGAACAGGCTCCGTTGCCAGGAGATGCAGGGTTGACAGATGGAATACATGGATATTTCCTAGAAGAGTAACAAAGTGTACCGAATGACGGTGGGCTATGACGTCTGATGGGGGCGGGAAGGAAAAAGAAGCTGTAAAATGCATTAATGGGCAGTGGGGTAATCTAAAGGACTGATAATTCAATGGGAGCCTGAAGTAACATATAATAACATCACTTTTTTTATATGGCACTTCATTCAACAATCCTATTAATTCTAAGCACTGCTTCTAAGCACTGTAATAATAGGTGTTATTATGACACTCATTTGTGAATGGCACTGCCGGGATTTAAATGTGCTTTGCAGGCTGAAAACATAGGTCTGGGACAATCGCTTATTTCATCAGCTATCTTTCTAGCAACAAAGAGATGTTCAGTGACACAAGAGTTAACAATATTTCATTTATTATATTTTGGGAATGTATTAAGTCTGAACTTAGCTTCAGTAAGCAGTGGCGCTCAGCACATCAGTAGATATTTCAAACATACATTATTATATGGTTAAAGCAGGAAACAGTCCTTACAACATAGCATTTGTTAACGGCTTACCATTTAGGGTAGCAGGGAATAATCAATATCCACAGTTAGTTGGGGACATTTAACAGGGATGCAAGCGGTTATGGAGGGTGGAACGGGGCTTGGACTGGACAAGCGGCCACCAGAAGGAAAACGGAACCTGGTTGGTGGGTTTGGGGAGTGTAACGTACAGTGTGTGAAGAACAGGGAAGTCATTTCACCAAAATGCAGGGGTAGTGGAAATGACATTACACGACCCTTGACCATGGATGACATCACAGGAAGTGATGCCATCTGACCCCACCCCGAAGTGATATCACAGGAAGTGATGGAACATGACCTTTCACCCCTTGACAAAACAGGAAGTGGCCTCACATATCATTGTTTCTAAGTACACTATGAAAAATATGGTTACAGTATCACTGTAAAGTGATATACATTGCATAGAATAATGGCTCACCATATCTATCATTAATATCAGTGTGTATAGGCCCATATTACCAAATTACTGTGAATACAAGCAGACATCCAAGGCCAAACGATAATGATGTGTTATTATATAGCACTTACGCTTAAGCGCTTTATATAGAACAAATATGCATACAATATCACCCAACCAGTGTTGGTACTCATTTATCAACCTCAGCAGGAAGAAAGGCTGAGTTCACCTTGCCGGGAGCCGAACCTGCACCTGCAGATCACACACACAATACAGCAGTGAGCGCTGTACCCACTGAGCTATCTTACTGGCTATAGCTACCAGAAAACCAGCCACTCCAGAAACAAAGAGCCACATGCTGCTGGCCACAGCCCAGGAGCATCAATAACATTTTTTTTTTTTTAAATCTTTTAAAAAAATGTTTTTAGGGGTAGCAAGGGAGACCACAGGAGTAGCAAGGGACACTTCAGGCGACCCCTAAGTGACATCCCTGGTGAGGAAGGACTCATTGAAGAGGAGGGTCTTCATTATTTTTCTGAATTGCATGAGGTTGGGAGCGAGTCTGATGTTCATGGGTATGTGGTTCCACAAATGTGGGTTGTAGACAGAGAATGTTAGTTTCCTGGTTCCTTTTGGTTATATTTCTGCTACTGTTCTCTGACCAGGTCTTGACATGTGGTGATTCACCACCCTGTAGAGATATTCACTTTATCTTCCAGGAAGGAGGGAGTGTGCATGGTGGCAGCTTGACAACTCTCTATATGATGCAACCGGCATTGATGGTGTTGCATGCTTTTATACGTAGCAAGTGAAGTTCGATGAGTGTGGGAATTTTGTGGTCCTATTTGTAGAGACCTTCAATGAGGTGGGTAGCAACATGGAGAAGGTTTTTTTTATAGATGCTAGTGTGGTGGTGGTAAGCCCAGTGAGCAGGGTATTTCGTCAGTGCACGTGAGCTCGGTCATGGGTCTGTTCACAGTGGATCTGAAGCTGTTGACTAATAGTAATATATGGTAATAATGAAACACTCTGGTGAGTTTCGTTATTTTTATTCACACTCCATTGCACCTCCTCTTCCAACCGCCTCTCTCTCATGCTCCCCCTTTTGGAACCTCGTTCGTTCCCACGAGATACCACAGAAGTGCTTTTCAGATTTCCTTTGACTTTGCAGCGGGTGTTCTCGAATGGAATGCTTAATGGAGGACTTTGTTTAGGAATGGCAACAATGTCTTTGAGGTAGTGCAATTCGAAGTTCAAGATGTGCAGCTTGATAAATGGAAGCCGAAGTCTCAATCCTGTGTCGTGAAGTCTGTCAATGCGGCGCAAAGGGGTTAGATCATGAATTGTACAACTCTGAACTCTGAAGCAAGGCTCTTCAAGTGTCCATCCATTGAGATCAGTCATCTTGCTGCTTGTGTCTCAAAGGTGCTGAAAGGTTTGAAACGGGCTAGATGTCCTTGTAGAGTCTTCTGAGCAATAGCAGTTGCCAGATGCAATTATTTTAATATTTTTGCATTGTGTATATGGTTTCTTTACAGTAGGTGAAGGTCAGTGAGATCTGTCTTCCAGTCAGTAGCTGTGCTCAAAACAGATCATAATCATATAGCCTATACTCTGCTGAAAACGGATAAAGGATAAAGGTGTTCTCGTCTGATTAGCATCGTTTGCGGTCAGCACAATTACAAATGTTCAATTTTTTCTATTACAACACAACCATCACATAGTCTACAATACCTCTTTTTTCTCTCTGTGCCCTTCCTAGTCCCCAATATCTCCTGGGTATGGAAGATATTTAATTGCAATCGTAAACATTTTCTGCCAGATGTAATTCCTATTGATGTATGGGTGCCGTGAGATCTCTGCCAGCAGGGTCCTGAGCAGCAGGCAAGCTCAAGGTTCTTCCAGCCAGTGCCCTTTATGTTCCCTATGGATGTTGAGGCAACAGGGCAAGCGTCTCAGCTGTCTTCACCCACATTGAAGGGGACCTCAAGATATCAAAAACGGAAACAGCTAATCAACAGAGTAGGGATTTCTCAAGCCATTCAGAGTCCAATCCTAGCATGAGATTGGTGGCTTACAATTGCTGGGATTCTATGGGCAAATCTCATAATTGTAGTGGCCACCATCTTTTGCAGCAATTTCTACAGCTCTGCCCATGTCTTGGATTCATCCACTGGTACATCCCTCTGTCACATCACCTCTGCTGACAAGGCGCGTGTGCTTGGGGTTCAGCACAACCTTTAGAGGTCCTCCCACTCACTTGCTGGTGAGGTGTGAATCTGTCACCTGGCATCACAAAGGCCTTACTAGTTTAGGGTAATCCCATTTGTTATTAGTTCTGAGATAGGAGATACTTTCAAAAGATTTGGCCTGTTAATCTTTTGGAGCAATCAGTGCAGGGGAACTTTAGTAACATTTTCTGTTACAACTAATATAGCTATAATATTAGGTCTTTCCTGCACCCTCTCTCGCCTATATAATGGAGACTTTTTAGTAATTTGTTTTAAATAGGTTTTCTTTGCCATTCACTTAACCCTAATATTTGGAGCAGGATTTCTCATGTGTCAATGTCAGCAGGAGTCAAAATCTTTGCTCTGATACCTTTTGAGTCTGACTTTAAAACCTTGTTTTACTATGTTCTAAATTGCAACACATATTTTAAATGGATGGCTAAATAATATTTTTTTTAATTGTTGTGGAAATTAATGTGTGCAGTTTTTATGTAATAGTGATGATTGTTGAGGTACTTGCAATAAAAACCTTTTGATCTAGCCTATTAATCTATTCATGTACTCGGATATTCATTCGTTCATTACACGAGACCCGCACAGACCGTGACAATTTTTAAATAATCATTTTATTCAAGCAACTGGGTTCCTGCGTCACACGGGGCTGACTCATGATGAGGTTATTGTCTACATGCGTGTTCTATTTGCTTAGGAAACATTTAGGTTTGGCGCCTCCGATATTGTAGAGAATGGAGGCTGTATTTGATGTCAGTTGGCATCTCCCATCTTGCACTGTCCTGTTTTACAGTCAACAGATCTGAACAATTTCAGCATTCTCAAAACCTCAGTTATTTGTAAAGTACTGCTTCTGTCATGATTTGCATACAGAAGATGTAAATTCAGATGACTCCAAGTGACCAGGACACTTCTCCAGTCCTGGGCTTTGCTTTAAAAAACCTGTACATTCTGGGGGCTGCAGTCTTGGTTCACGTCAGTTAAAACAATTGGACTAACACACGTAATCATGATTTGTTAAAGGAAAGCTCAAAAACGGAGAAGTGGTGTCGTGGGGAACCAGTTGGTAAATTCAAGTGTAACCCAATGCAGAAAATCCCTTTTACTAAGTTAGTCAGATGTATTTGTGTATAAAGACTTGGTATACAACCTATTGAAAAGTTAACAGTGTAGTTATATAAACTTTAACCTTGCTGGTATGCAGTCTATAAGCTTGGATATGTCTTCTAAATCATTGGTGCTTTGCCTCACATACTATGACTATTTTTTATTCTCTTTCATCTGTTTTGACCTGTACTGCTGATTTGTCCTGGTCCTCCACAGCACGTGCTAGTCTCTGTCTCCTCCAAAGGAAAGCAAAGCAGAAGAGGCATATTTCTTATTACCCTCTTGCCCACCTTGCGCTGCATAAAGCTTCAGCTGTTTATCAAGCTGCTATTATTGGTGCTAAGCACGCTTACTACAACTCTCGTGTTGAGTCTGCCGTTAATTCTCATAAAAACTGTTTAAGCTTGTTCAGTCATTGTCTCTTGCTCCTTCTTCAAATTCAATCTTGCCATCCCAAACCTTATGTGATTCCCTTTCTTCTTTTTTCATGACAAGATTGTTTCAAATCCGGCAGAAGATCGGCAGATCTGGTACACAGTCTTCTCGGTCTGTGGTCGTTTTGTCTCAGTTGAATACTTCTTGTTCTTGGTCTATGTTTCTAGTTTTTGCAGACCCTGACATTATTGTGGCTACTAAGGGCCTGCAATCTGTTTCCCTTTCTAATACAATTCCACTTGTCATTCTTAAAGAGGTGATCTCTTCCATTGCACTTTTTGTGTCCTATGCAGTCAATGCTTCCTGTTCTAATAGCTTTGTTCCCTCTGCTCTTAAGCCTGCTCTAGTTATTCCATTGCTTAAAAAAACCTACTCTTGATCATTTGCTTCTCTCGAATTTTCATCCTATTTCTTTTCTTTATTTTCTAATGAAATAACTTGAATCTTTAGTGAACCCTCATGTCCACCGTTCTTACATGGAGGACTCTGTTTTTTTTTATCCTTTCCACTCCAGTTTTTTGGCCCAGTTGTGGTACAGAGTCCGCGTTGGTATCCACTGTGAATGACCTGGCACAGATTGTGGATCAGGGTGGTGTCTGAACCTTGATTTTTTATTAGATCTGTCTGCTGCTTTTGACACCATCAACCATAACATTCTGATTGAGAGGTTGTCCTCAGTGGGCATCTGTGACTCAGTCCTTGACTGGTGTTGTTCTTTTCTTTCAGATTGTAGAGGAGGTGCCAAGCTCGATTCACACTCCAAACATCCATTTTGAAGTACAAGGAACGTTCACGCCGAAATATGTGACATATAATGAGCAAATAAACCAGCAGAGAGCCGCAGTTGGGCTCTGTCCAGTACCTATCAGAAGAACAGCACCTGTTGAAGTACCGACACTTAAGAACACCTGGACAGAAAGGTACCCATTGAGAAACCCATATTGAGAAATGAGACAGGATGACGATTGTCAGAATGCAATCCCTGAAGAAGCTAAAAAGATACTGAAGGAAGATGAATGGTGACATCACAAGAACCTGGACTGACTCAGATATAGAAGATATAATGACCTGATAATGATGAAAAGAGACGAAACACCATTGATAAGTGACATCCTGAGCCTAAAGTGAAATAATCGATGTCAAAGATGTCAGAAATTATGCCACATGCGCAATGAAGATATTCAGTTAGTTTAAACGTGTACATATGCAAGGAACCGGAAGAAGCACAGAAATCGTAAGGCTTGCTTATGCTTAGTAGTAAGATAAATTGCGGCAAGTGCCACCTATACATATCTACCTCAAAAAGAACACTTTATATAAGTATACTTCCACTATACACAAGAACAGAATCAACCAAAGGTTACTAAAGGTCTCAGGAAGAGAGCTTCACAGTGAAGAAATTGAGAATTGAAGACAAAGAGAAACTCAGACGAAGGCAAATCGTGCCAAGCAGCCAAGGTCGTATCGGCTGAAATAGACCAACAGTGGATCCAATTTATGAAAAGAAGAACAGAGTATCCTGTTCAGAAAGGTCAAGATAAGCCACAGATGGCATATGGCTGGCAGAATTAAATCAAATACACGAATTGCATGAAGAATAAGACAATTTCACGGTGTTGGAATCACGTGACCAGGCGAGCGAGAAGGGATGGCACTTTTACACCTACGCATGGACTTGTGCCATGAACAGATGTCTTAACTTTTCCAGACTAAGAAGCAGTCTCGAGGCCAACCACAAAGAAATAATTGACACATGACCACTGAGGTGATGATTGATTGTAGCAATAATTGGAGGGAAGCTGGGGGTGCAGACAAACTCCCTGCACCTGGCCGGCTATTCTGCACGCTGCTAAGCAAGTGGAAAAGTATGAGTGGGGTTGTTGCCAACCCAATAATAGTGGACCAAGTAATCTAGGGTGCTATATTTAGTAGAACCAATGAGACATCGTACTTTTATTGACGTTTGCAGTAGCCATTTTGAAGGAAGGGCTTAGATGCCCCACCTGACAGTGTTTGTCCTATCCCCACTCTCTGTTACCATATACAGATATAGCACCTATATTAAAGTTACCTTCCTAGAACCCGTAGAATTGCATGTCAAAGTTTTAAGCATTACATGTCAGTGATGACGAGTTTTTAGTATAAATTATGTGTTTTTTCTGAGTTGAAGCAAGAATGAAGATCGAGCGATTGCTGATATTCATGAACTCCCCGTTTTTTGTACTTGCCATTAAACGGACTCCCTTTGCCTAACTATCGAGTTGTCATTATTGATTTGATGCGAGAGTATTTATCTGCATACCCATCCATCTCACAGATGCTGCTGCTCATCTTAAAGTGCTATTGGGAAACCCCCAGCTCTATGGGCCGGCTCGGGTCCAAGTGCACACTTGGTAGCAGAGATAGCATGGTTTATCGATTATCGATTATTTAAGACACTGATTGGCCGTCGACATAAGTAACTCTGAGTCCTCGGCAATATCACGAGTCCTTTGCCATCCGGCTAAGTAGACCGAGAGGCTCCCCGTAGATAGTGGATAGTCTAAGTGAAAAACCCTGCAGGTTGATGTCTGAAGGAACCTGTGCTTTCCCCCACAAACCCCTTCCCACTTCTACGAGCAGCGGACCGGACGAACAGCAAGGAGAGGTGGTAACAAAGGCGGTGATCCTGAGCATCCAGAGAGGAAAAAATTGTGACCGGTGAGTGAAAAAAATGAAGTACTTTGGCAAAGAGTTGCATGACTTATAACAAGTAAGAGAAGGTAACGGAGGGAGATGGGACAAAAATAACATCAGAGTAATAGTATAATGATTATATATAAGGGGAAAGAAATATTGACTTGAGGGTACCCGAGCAATAGAGAGATACCAGGAAGGATACCCGAGCTATAGAGAGATACCGGGAAGGATACCGGAGCTAGAGGATACTCCCAGATACCTACGCTTTAATATAGCGATAGAAGAAGCCTGCATTCAAAGTCCTTAAAAAGATAGGACGCTATAGGAGACCAAAACGATTAAAAAGGCATTTTGAAAGGGATGGGTTTATGTTCCATGTCGAATAGTGATAGGGGGAGGAGATTCATGTAGCCGGCCAGAGTCTGTCTAGTCTGTCACGTCTGTCTTATGTTTTTCTTTTTTCTGATGTCATGAGGTAAGAACATTTTTGGGGGCAATAGCATGGAAATTGTGCGATTGTATAGTCAGGATGTTGTATGACATGAATTGATGGTTGTTGTTTGAAAAAGTAAAAACACATTTTTTGTGAAAAAACAGGATTAGAGCTTGCAACAATTGGTGCTCGCTCATATTGTTGGTTTTGTTTGAGAAACGTAAAGCATAATAATGTGTTATATGAGGAGAAGGTAAACAGATTTAAGCATGGAAGACTTTACACTGTTAGTACACTTGTGCAAACAGTTGCCAAAACATGCACCTAAGCTGCAAAAGTACAGTGCAGAATGGGTTAAAGGAACTGCCCACAAAATGGTTATGCCATGGCCTCAGGGCAGATCGCTATCTAAAACGATCCTGCAACACATGACGACATATTTGAACAACACGTACACTGGCAAAAAGTTAGACAAATGCCTAGCTAGTTTAGAACTTTGGAAGATGTAATAAGGGGAAAAGGAGGAGGAGTCACCGTTAGATTGGATACTTAACATATGCAAAGAGGGGGGGTGAAACGCCTTCTGCGCCACCCACCCCATCTGAAACAAAAAGAAAATTCAGTAAAGATGAAGGATTATATCCGTTGAGGGAACTTAAAGCAGCCACAGGATATAGCAACCCGGACATATGAGTCACCTACGCAAAGTAGTGAGGAAAACCCAGAAAAAGACGGAGACAGAGATATCACCTCCAATGTCCCAAGGGACAAAGAGAGACGTGAGAAAGAAAAAGGAGACTAGGCACAAGCAAGTGCATCTCAAGATACAGACAGAGAGGGAAAGAGATGGAAAGGAGATGAAGACAGAACTGATGAGATGGCATTCACACAGAATGAATGGATGGGAGGTCAGATTCTATTGATACTTGATGGTAAAGGCATTGAGGATATCAGACAAAAGGGATAGCCAGACAATTCAAAAAGGAAAGAGAAGGAAAAGGAAAAAGGATAGAGAGATGAAAGAATCAGGTAAAAAGATAGCCAGAGACGAGAGCAGTTGTATCGCGAAGAGCAAGAAAGAAAACACGTTCATGAGCAGAGAACAACTAATGACCAGGACAGGCAAGAACAAAGGAGAATAGAAGAAGAAGAACAAAAGATACGGGAGAAGAGAATAAAGAGACGAAGGGATGAGGAAATACGAAGGGCAAATCAACGTAGAGATGCGAAGAAACAGGAAGAAGATAGGGCCAGAGTGGAAGCGAGGAAGTGCAGAGAGTTCAATGATGACATAGAACGTAAGCGAAGACAGAGAGTATGAGATTTTGAATATAAGGAGAGAGAGGTTAAAAAACCTGATCTAGTAGTAGACTGCGAAGACATAGAAGAATTCTTTCCTAAGTACGATTCAGTACCAGTCACGTCTAGGGAAAATATGGAAGATGAAGCGATTGATAGAATATATGAGGAAATGGGGCTAGAACAGGTACCACCATGGAAAATAGATGACGAGCGTCTGGAGAGCACTCAGTTGTATGACACTGAGGACGCCCCCCGAAGTAGCAGAAATATAGTGCTGTCCCTAGATAGGTTGACGCTAAATAGAAACAAGGAAGATGAAAGAAGTTGCATGAGTTGGGCACAGACAATATCAGATGCAGAAAGAGAGGAATATGAAGAAAAAGAAGATGAGAGAAGACGCGAAAAACCCTTCTCTGGAGGAAAAGAAATAAGATGGTCAGATTCTAGTGGATCTACACCTAAGGCATCGGAGTCAGCCACACAATCAGACCGACACGAAGGAGTATATTATGGTCAGATGGGGGTATCTCCACCACCCTATGTGAGCAGACTAAGGACATTGCCAGGTAGACGGTGATGCAGGAATATTACCCATGCAGTGGATAGGAAAATGATGAGAGAAGAAAAGGAGTGCCATGTGTTACAATTCCTGTTGCTCAAAAATGGAGGACCGAGGCCACAGTATATACCCTGGCCACACATGGATCGAGAAAATCTGAAAAATAAGCTTCCAATGTTGACATCGGGAGCCGGAAGATGGATACATGAGTTAGAAAAAATGACGGGAGGAAACACGTTAGCTATCTGGGATATTAATGATCTTTTAATCACCATACTTGGTGATAGAGCTGACGATGTGTGGACACGTGCAGGTTAACCTGGCATGACTACAGTTAATACTGCACATGATGGAGCGCCATTTAATAATTGCAGAGCCGCGGTATGGAAAGCATTACCATCACTATACCTGGATACTTCAGACATTGGAGCTATAATGACACGTAAAATGAAGGAGTGAGAGGATCCTTTGCCTCACGATCAGAATTTCCAAGACGCATGGGTGCTGGAAACTCACGAATCCTGGGAGAAATCCATACCTATGTTTTACCATATATTATTGGTAGGAATTGAAGCTAAGCTGTGGTCTGAAATACAGTTGACCATAGCGCACTATTGCAGGCTGCTGCAAGAGAATAATCGCAAAATAGAGGCTGCACGAAAAGCTGAAAAGGCAAAATGAGTGCAGAACAAATTGTTAAGATATGCCTTTGAAGGGGCAATGATTACTAGCACAGACGGATCAAACATGCAGCAGGCCAATAATCAAGGGCAGGGTGATCAAGGAAATAACGGGTTCTATGCAAGAGGGAGAGGCTTTAGGGGAAGAGGATAGCAGAGTAATCAGAGAGGTTTCCAGAGTAATCAGGGTGGTTTTCAAAACATTCAAAATGGCAATCAGGATATGTCAACTGGGCAAATAATCAGACCACGCCAATATGTTGGATGTGTGGGATGAAGAAGTCAAGTCCTGGTGCAAAACGACCAAGTAACAAGAGTAGGGATAGTGAATCCACTAGTATTTCTACAGCAGGGTGGAAATGGAGTTGCACAAAATGACATGGTGCCGCAGCAAGCGCCAGGAGCACAGCAAAGCTTGCAAACTCAAAATTTGACAAGTTTTCCGCAAAGACAGTCCCAACAGTCACTGATGCAGCTGTCACAGATAACAAGTACAGGACAGGTACTGAATTCTGGAATGAGAAATAAAACTTGTGATGAAGGAAGTCCATTCACTCAGCATGGGACAAAGGTATATATGGATTAGGACAGCTCACTGGGAAACCTGATGTGTTCTATCCTATCAGTGACACCAAAACCTCATGAGGAACCAAGGTTAGATGTCGTTATAGGGGATAAAGAAAATTCCTTCTTAGTTGACACAGGGGCAACACGCTCGTGCATACCTGAAGGCAAGTTTTCTTTGTCCGGCGATGCCATAAATACTCAGGGTTTCACAGGGGCAACAAGTCGTGTTCCTGTTACAAACAAACTTCCAGTTTCTATAGGAGAATGTGACATGATATGATATGATATGATATGGCATTTATAACACGACTAAAAGTGTTTCAAGGCGCGACGAAGCAAGGGGGGAACAAAGGGAGGACAGACAACGATCCTACTAGGCCAGGTGTCATTCAGATCGCGCAAGTGCATGGGAAGGGGGGAAAGGAAAAGTGTGCAGGGGGAAGGGAGAGGGGAAAGTGCAGTACATGGGAAAGTAGAATAAATAAGATAAATAAAACGGCCAGCTAGTGGCAAGTGCAAGGAAGTGCAGACATAAGTGCTGGTAGGGGGACTGTAGAGATGCAGAAAAACAGGTCCCCAGGTGCAGGGGTATCCAGGGAGGCAGTGCAGGTGGGCAATTGACGGGGCCTGGGCCACAGATCAGAAAAGGTGGCCAGGTAACCAGTACAGTTTCAGCCAGGAGGTCAGCAGGGGAGAGGAGGAGAGAAAGCAGAAGCAAAGAGGAAGGTTTTGAGGTGCTTCCGGAACCGGAGATGGTTCTCCTCTAGTTTCAAGGAGGCAGGAAGGCTATTCCAGAGAGAGGCCCCTGCTGAAGAGAGTGATCTGCCACCAACTCGTTGCTTGGAGAAGCGAGTGACCCTGAGGGAGTTGGAGGCGTATGAGCGAAGAGTTCGAGAGGGAAGATATTTAGGAAGAGAGAGTTGAAGGCACTTCGGCCCCAGACCCCAGAAGGCCTTGTGTACAATGCAGAGGGTTTTGAACTTAACCCTCACAGCCACTGGGAGCCAGTGCAGAGATTTCAGTCCTGGAGAGATACAATCCCTGGGCTTGAGGCCAAAGACGAGTCTTGCAGTCCTATTCTGGATAAGTTGCAGAGGGCGAAGAGTGGAGGCAGGCAGATTTAGATAGAGGCTGTTACAATAGTCCAGTTTAGAGAGGACCAGGGCTCTGCAGACAGTGAGCTTCTGTGGGAAGGAGAGGAAAGGAAGAATACCTCTAAGAAGGTGCAGCTGGTAGAGACATCAGCGATGTGAGGGGAGAAGGAGAGTGCAGAATCGAAGATGACCCCAAGGTTTTTTGCCTTGCAGGTGGGAGTAGGAGGACGGCCAAGAGAGGCCGACCAGAGAGCTGCAGGGAAGGAGGGAGTAGGTGTGCCGATGAGTAGAATCTCGGTCTTACTGGCATTAAGGCACAGGTCGTTGGTGGCACACCATTCCTGGATGGCAGACAGACAATCAGAGATGAGGGAAGGAGAGGAGGAGGAGGCCGAGGGTAGCCTGAAAATGAGCTGGGTATCATCCGCATAGCACTGGAAGTTGGGACAGAGAGCGGCGATGCGGTGAGCAAGGAGTGCCAGTATTGGTTGAACAGCCAGGGAGAGAGGTTAGATGCCTGGGGGACACCACAGGTAGAGAAAAAGATGTAAAAGAGGAAGGATCCAAGTTGGACCTGGGAGGGTCAGTTGGAGAGGAAAGAAGTCAGCTACGCCAGAGCCTGACCAGTGATACTCAGGTTATCGCGGAGACGGTTGAGCAGGATGGCATGGTTGACAGTGTCAAAGGCAGAGGAGAGATCAAGCAAGATAAGAATGCACGGGGTGTTAGAGTCAAGGTTGGTGAGGAGGTCTTCACGGATGTTCAGGAGAGAAGTTTCCGTGCTTCTGGCAGCTCTGAGGCCAGACTGATGGTCATGAAGACAATCAACAGATTCAGTGTGGCGATTGAGCTGGGAGATGGCATGTTTCTCCAGGAGCTTGCCCAGGAAGGGAGTGATGGAGATTGGACGATAGTTAGCCGGACAGGAGGGGTCGGCAGAGGGTTTCTTAAGAAGAGGGTGCACAAGTGAGTGCTTCAGGGGGGAGGGGAAGACTCCAGTGGTGAAGGAGTGATTGCAGAAATCAGCCAGGGCAGGAGCCAGAGAGTAGATGTGGTCCTTGATAGTTTTGGAGGAACACGGGCTAACCTGTTTCGATGAGACTTTCATAGATCGGACTTGTCTAGAAACCTTGTCTGCAGAGAAAAGGGGAAAGGCAGAAAAGGAGGGAGGAGGGGTGGCTGCGGAAGGGCCAAAGGAAGAGCAGGGAAAAGCGGAAGGGAGGCGATTGGGGGAGAGTGAGGACAGGATGTCCTGAGTTTTAGAAATGAAGTGAGAAGCCAATGCTGTGCAGAGGGCCTGGGAAGGGACAGGGGAGGTAGAGACGTGCACAGGATTGGCCAGTTCCTTGCAGATTTTAAAGAGTTCGGCCGAGTTGTTAGATGCCACAGAGAAGCGGGCTTGGATGTGAGCTCTCTTCTTGGTGAGGATAGAGAGCAGGTATTGCCTTTGCAGCAGGCCAGTTTGTCAGAGGATGAACTTGAAGCACGCCATTTCCTCTCAGCCACCCTACACTTGGGTTTAAGGGTGACGAGGTCTGTGTCACACCAGGAATTACACTTGACTTTGGGCTTCAGGCGGATTCTCATGACAGGGGCAAGGATATCAAGAGTATCAGATATAGAAGAGTGGAGCGTGGAGAGGGCTGTGTCAGGGTGAGAGTCAGCCAGGAGGGGAGGCGGGGGTTAGAAGGTGGCAGCGAAAGCCTCAACTGACATACGCTTCATGGGTCGGATGAACAAGAAGGTGGGTGGCAGTGACGGAGGTGGCTTGGCCTGCGGGGTAGGGAGAGTGAGGTGGGAGGATAGGAGAAAGTGGTCATTCCAGGAGAGAGGAGTGGAGAGAGGGACAGAGAGGGGAAGGACTTAAGAGATCAGAACATCGAGAGTGTGCCCTGCAGAATGAGTTGGGCCAGAGGGGAGAATGGTGAGTGAGAGAGAGTCGTAGAGGTCGCGAAAGAGTCCAGAGGGGGGACAGGAGGCATCCAGGTGGATGGTGAAGTCTCCAAGAAGGAGGAGTTGAGTGGTTGAGGCCAGGAGAGAGGAGGAGAGGTCCGCCCACTCAGAGAGGAAGGAAGAAATCTTACCAGGTGGCCGATAGATAGTAGCCACAGTAAGGGAATGGTTAGGTGAGAGAGGGAGCCTGCAGACGAGGCATTCAAAAGAGGAGTAAGCCTGCATAGGAGTGACAGAGGCAGGAAAGATAAGGGCCAGAGCGCTTGGGCCTGGGCGCGGAGAGGATCTTGTAGCCATCAGGTAGGAGCGAGTCAAAACTGGTGGCAGAGCTGGCCGTGAACCATGTCTCAGTAAGACCGAGGACATCGAGGTCAAGTTCTTTAAGAAGGAATGTTTGACAGCGGAGCGGGAGTTAAGTGTAACGCTCACCTGGCTCCCACTGAGGCGCGGGCTTGGCTGGGACTGCTGTGACCTCTTCTGCAGAGATGCGTAAGACCCGGAAGATGGACTGGACTGGATTCCCCAACCTGGCTTTTCTGGCTCGGAGGAATATCCCACTGTGTGTGAAAAGGAAGGGTTAATAGTCTGCGGGTGATGTTCCGACCTCCCACTTCCCTTCTCTCCCTCCGTGAAACCCTTTTGGGATTCCCTGCGAAGACTCACCTTAGGGACCAAAATGACGAGCTCTCCATCCTGCTTCTGATGCAGGGGCGCGTTGTGATTCCAGTTACTTCACTGGATTGATGAGTTTAAACTAGTTTGTCCATTCCCGTCGTACCACAAATGTTTATGGCAAGTTTGGGTTTATATTCACTCATCTGTTCTTTTCTTTCGCAGGTGCTGGAGAAGATTCTGGGCTGCAGGCAATTTGGATGAAGCCAAATTCTGTTAAGAATTCCGATGAGAGATTCCTTTGCAGTTTTAAGTATCTCCTTTAATGTCCAATGTCTTTTTCCCCATAGGGGCCGGGGTACGGCAATGCCGGAGGTAAGGCGCCGACCCGAAAAGAGCTGCTGTGTCTCTCTTGCAAATGGGTAAGTCTTGAGTGAGCGTATTGCTAATGTTCTCACATGCTCTCACTAATACAATGTCTGTTTCTTTTCCCCTTAGGGGCCGGGGTGCTGAGATGCCGAAGGTATGGCACAAACCCGAAGGCGGAGAGGGAATTGAACCACAGGTAAGTTCTACTTAGATTCGTGTTTCCCTTCTCACCTCTCTTTCTCCTTCCTTCCAATAGGTGCTGGATGGCGGTGGAAGCTTCGGAGGGACATCAAGGACTCGAAAACGCCACATGCAGGTGAGTGAAATGCAGCGTGCTGCGCGCGACGCGATGCGTGTTTAAAATGTTTGCCTTCTTTGCAGGATCGTCGGCGTGCAGAATCCGGAGTGCAGATGTATCAGGTAAGGTTCTTGTTTTCACCTGTTCTCTTCCCTTTTCTTCTTTAGGTGTTTCCAGGATGCTGGCAGGCGTGATGGAGGACCAAGGCAGGAGCAGGCACGGTGAGCGTCCAGCTGCTAAGTGCAGAACAACGCAAAGCGTGGTCTGCTGCTTGGGTGTGGCTTAAATAGCCTTTCAAGTAGTTCCAGGTATCTATTCTTCCCCCAGAAATATGTATTCCTCCACCGGTCACACCCTAGAGATCAAGTAGTCCCTAGAAAAATAGCTCCTTCCAGTCTTGGAAGTTGCAGCATGGTCTGCACAGGTAAGTTTACACCAAGCACTACTCCCAACCTACTTCTGTATGAGCCTGGCGCCGATGGCGCCACGACTGATGTCCCCTATGAGCCTGACGCCAACGGCGCCAGGACTGAGTCCAAAGGGCCCCCATCTGGGGCTGCTGGGACTTCCCTTGAATGCATGGTGTCTGTCTCTGAGGGTGCCGGGCCTGGTTTGGCTCCTTGGAGGCAGGCATCATGACATTAAGAGTGGCAATGTGGAGAAGGTTGCCCTCCTTGAAGGACTTCCGGGGAGGGGTACAGATCAGAGGTACGCCCTGCGGAAGTGTAGAAAGCACCAGAGAGGGGGCAGAGAGGGAGGGGGAAGGCAAGGGAGCCAAGGAAAGGGGAGAGGGGACAGCAGGAGAAGAAAGGAAGTTGATGAGGCGCGGAAAGCATCTGTCAAAGAGATGAAGGTTGCCCTGAGGGCCTTGGACCAAGACGTTCCCATTAGTGTAAACATTAATGACGACCTTAGAGGATAGGAAGGAGGCAAGGTGGGCGTCCCAATGGGTGCCACCATTAATGGGAGAAGAGGAGAAAGGAGAGAGCACAGAGACCATATGAGGGGTTCATAGATCTGGTGAAGGAACGACAAAGACAATGTCGATGAGAGTTTCCTTGGAGGAGGCGCTGATGTAGGTGTCGGCGATAGTGAGGCCTGGGTTGGAGACCAGGATGTCCTTTTTAAACTTCTTCCTACCAGACTTAGTGAGGAGAGCAGGATAGTCAATAGAGAAGCAGTTACAAAAGATAGGGGAGACAGAGAGCACCATAGAATAGGTGGGAGAGGAGGGAGGGTGCCAGGGGTAGACAGACAAGACAGCGAGAGTCGAGTGAGTAGAGCTATGGGACAAGACGACAGCACTCAGGATGTGAGCGCAGAAAAACACAGGACATTCTAAGACAGGAGAGAAGACATACCTAAATTTGAAAATTCTAAAGAGGGAGAAAAGGCCTAGGTTTCACAATGCAATTTTAGTGGTGCAGATACAAGCAAATTAAACAGTGCAATTTTGTGGTGCAGATACAAGCAGATTTAAAGCCACCTAAGTTTGAGAATCATAAAGAGGGAGAAAAGGCCTAGCTTTCACAATCCAATTTTAGTGGTGCAGATACAAGCAAATTAAACAGTGCAAATTTAGTGGTGCAGATACAAGCAGATTTAAAACCAGTGGAAAGCCACCTAAGTTTGAGAATCCTAAAGGGGAGAAAAGGCCTAGGTTTCACAATGCAATTTTAGTGGTGCAGATACAAGCAGATTTAAAACCAGTGGAAGCCACCTAAGTTTGAGAATCCTAAAGGGGAGAAAAAGCCTAGGTTTCACAATGCAATTTTAGTGGTGCAGATACAAGCAAATTAAACAGTGCAATTTTAGTGGTGCAGATACAAGCAGATTTAAAACCAGTGGAAAGCCACCTAGGTTTGAGAATCCTAAAGGGGAGAAAAGGCCTAGGTTTCACAATGCAATTTTAGTGGTGCAGATACAAACAGATTTGAAACTAGTGGAAGCCACCTAAGTTTGAGAATCCTAAAGGGGAGAAAAGGCCTAGGTTTCACAATGCAATTTTAGTGGTGCATATACAAGCAGATTTAAAACCAGTGGAAGCCACCTAAGTTTGAGAATCCTAAAGGGGAGAAAAAGCCTAGGTTTCACAATGCAATTTTAGTGGTGCAGATACAAGCAAATTAAACAGTGCAATTTTAGTGGTGCAGATACAAGCAGATTTAAAACCAGTGGAAAGCCACCTAAATTTGAGAATCCTAAAGGGGAGAAAAGGCCTAGGTTTCACAATGAAATTTTAGTGGTGCAGATACAAGCAAATGAAACAGTGCAATTTAAGTGGTGCAGATACAAGCAGATTTAAAACCAGTGGAAGCCACCTAAGTTTGAGAATCCTAAAGGGGAGAAAAAGCCTAGGTTTCACAATGCAATTTTAGTGGTGCAGATACAAGCAGATTTGAAACCAGTGGAAAGCCACCTAAGTTTGAGAATCCTAAAGAGGGAGAAAAGGCCTAGGTTTCGCAGTGCGGTTCTAACACACAATATGTGAGTAGAGCAGCAGAGGAATAACCGCTAGTGAGTGGAAGGAGGGGTAAGCAGGAATTCCAGGATTCCAGTGCACCCACCTAATGATGTACGCATGAAACCCGCAACGGCACCCAAACCTTTTATAGTCATTCTAGTCCCTAGAAGGTCTGACAGAGGAGTGAGTGAACTTGAAATGGATGTGATTAGCAATGACAGACACACACATTCGGTAACAAGCAAATTGAAAAGCCAGAGACAGGGTCGGCAGAGTAAGCATGAGAAAAGGTTAATGAAAGACACACACACGCAAACGATGAGTGCACACACACCAGGTCTAGTGTCAATAGCTGCAGAACCACAATCCAAAGAATGGGAGAAGGTTGGACAATCAACGATGAGAAGTTACATCACAAGTGAAGTGAAAAGACAAATGGAGAAAGCTGAACTTTTAAAGAGACGAAAGGAGTTGTAGGATAAAGCAACAGAGACAGCATTGATAAGCACCCCTGATCCAGCACTGAAAGGGGCAAGTGCAAGCCCGGCAAAACTCTCACATGCAGAGATGATAGCAGAATCAATATGGCCGTTCATAACCAGAGCCAGGAAAAGGCAAGAGGACAAGGAAGGAAAGAATTGTCAGACTTTCTCCTACTCAAATGGTACAGCTGAAGATGCCTGAACCATGGATGGAGATGCCTGAAAATCCCCCAGTAAGAAGAAGCTACATGGATGCTATTAAAGATGAGATGATAGCAAACTACATGAAAACCTTGAGAATCAAGAGAAGCACACAAGAAGATAATAACGAACTAAACGACTACCTGGGCAGCACCGCACACTTGGAAAATAACATCTGGTATCAACATATGAAAGAAGTTGGAAGACGAAATTCTGAGGAAGAGTGCTTTGTTTGTGCACTCCTACCGTACAGCATGGGGAAATCAAAGATCTTTGTAACTGTTGAAATAGATGTGCAGACGGCGCACTGTCTATCACAAGTAGCAATGTGCAAGACCACAGGCCAGTTCATGGGAAGTGATGCTTCACTGAAATGGTCAATTTAAGCAACGGATCCAAATGAAGACAATTATGTCCAGGACATAAACACAAGAAACAATGGAAAAACAAAGCACATTGTGATCAAATATGAGAAGCCTGGAGTTAAAGGAGAAGAGATCAGAAGAGAGGCAAATCAGAAACTGAACATTCAAGGAAAAACTCCAGAAGAAGCTCGAAGTTCGAAGAACAGAGGCCAAATGCAAATCTGAGGAACAGTGCTTTTACCAGACGGATGGGAAAAAGGAGTAGTGATCTGCAGAGCATGGATGGTCTTTGGTCATTACCAGCCCACCATTGACATAGTACGAATTGGATGCAAGCCATTATGGACAAAACTTGCTAAACTATTGACATGGGTCGAGGACAGAGGAGGACCCTTACAGATAGTACCATTGGAGAGTCCAAAGTTCTGCTTCAGGAATAATGGCACAAGAAAAATGGGAGAGAACCAGAACTGTGGATTTTTGATGCTCCAGGAATGGTACATGGTACAGCAGTGATCATGGATCATTATAGGGTATGTGGATCCAAAGCATATATCAGGCTGCCGAAGAACTGGGGATGTATATGCACACTGCTGAATGTCCATGTTCCAGCATTGGTAATCTCAAAAGGTGATCTGAATATTGACAGTTTCCCGAAAGCAGATGTTCACTTTAGGAAGAAGAGATCAGTGGAACTGATGAACCGAATGAAGAGAGAGAATTACTTTTCTGCAAAATCTATAGAAGCTTTCGATGCTATCTCATGTGAACATTGACTGTGCAGTCTAACTTCTTCAGTGTTCACCTTGATCTTGATGCCAAGAGTTCAGGTTGGAGCAAATACTAAATGGTTGCAGATAACCAGATGGGAGTTACTGCAGACCATCAACACGACAATAAAAGGATTCAATGCAATCAAGGAAGAGTTAAGGGTGATTCGACTAATCACTCTCCAGAACAGATTTGTCCTTGACATGATCACAGCTATGGATGGAGGTGTTTGTGCAAAAATTGGAGAATCATTTTGCACATTTATACCATCTCACGATGACGAAAATGGAACCTTAACAGAGGCCATAGGTATGCTGATAAAACTACAGAATCAAATGATTGATGAAACTGAGAAAGTGGATGATGACAGCTGGCTTGGATCACTTTTTTTCTGGGTTCCACAATGGATGGCAGATGCATTCAAATTCCTAGGAGCCCTGCTAGTGATGATATTGCTCGGATTCTGTGTTATCAAGATAATAATCTCTCAGTGCCAGAAAACTGCGAAAAGGGCCATAGGGATGAAGATCATGATTGATGTTGAACCAGGATGGAAACCCAAGGACCTGACTGATGAAGAGATAAGAGAAATAAGGGACTTTGAAAAAGCTAGCATTTATGCACCAGAAGGAACAAAGTTTCCATATCCAAGGAGACATATAAATTATGTGGGAAAATGGATCTATTGTAGTCCAAGTGGACAATGTCAGCTAATGACTTGGAACAAAGATGAGCACGTGAGAAGAGCAGGAAACTTGAAGGGAGTCATAAAGATAAGGACCCCAAAGATATATTTCTTCAAATCTCTATGTGTGGATCCAGAAGATGAAGCAAAAGTGGATTCAAAGGACGAAGTAAAGGTGGATACCAAGGAAGAAGTGAAAGTGGTCGATGAATCGCCCACAGGAGGGAGTGTAGAGGAGGTGCCAAGCTCGATTCACACTCCAATCGTCCATTTTCAAGTACCAGGAACATTCACGCCAAAATATGTGACGTATGATGAGCAAATAAACCAGCAGAGAGCCACAGTTGGGCTCTGTCCAGTACCTATAAACAGAACAGCACCTGTTGAAGTACCGACACCTAAGAAAACCTGGACAGTAAGGTACCCATTGAGAAAACCATATCGACAAATGAGACAGGATGACGATTGTCAGAATGCAATCCCTGAAGAAGCTAAAAAGATAGTGAAGGAAGACAAATGGTGACGTCACAAGAACCTGGACTGACTCACATATAGAAGATATAACTACCTGAGAATGATGAAAAGAGACAGAACACCATGGATAAGTGACATCCTGAGCCTAAAGTGAAATAATCAATGTCAAAGATGTCAGAAATGATGCCAAATGCGCAATGAGGATATACAGTTAGTTTAAACGTATACATATGCAAGAAACAGCAAGAAGCACAGAAATCATGAGGCTTGCTTATGCTTAGTAGTAAGATAGATTGCGGCAAGCGCCACTTATACATATCTACCTCAAAAGGAACACTTTATATAAGTATACTTCCACTATGCACAAGAGCGGAATCAACCAAAGGTTGCTAAAGGTCTCAAGAGGAGAGCTTCGAAATGAACAAATCGAGAATTAAAGACAGAGAAACTCAGACAAAGGCAAATCGTGCCAAGAAGCCAAGGTCGTATCGGCTGAAATAGACCAACACTGGATACAATTTATGAAAAGAAGAACAGAGTATCCTGTTGAGAAAGGTCAAGAAAAGCCACAGAAGGCAGATGGCTGGCAGAATTAAATCAAATACACGAATTGCATGAAGAATAAGACAATTTCACGGTGTCAGAATCACGTGACCAGGCGAGCGAGAAGGGATGAAACTTTCACACCTACGCATGGACTTATTCCATGCACAGATGTCTTAACCTTTCTAGACTAAGAAGCAGTCTCGAGGCCAGGCACAAAGAAATAATTGACACATGACCACTGAGGTGATGATTGATTGTAGCAATAATTGGAGGGAAGCTGGGGGTGCAGACGAACTCCCTGCACCTGGCCGGCTATTCTGCACACTGCTAAGCAAGTGGAAAAGTATGAGTGGGGTTGTTGCCAACCCAATCATAGTGGACCAAGTAATCTAGGGTCTTACAGTAAGTAGAACCAATGAGACGTTGTACTTTCAGTGACGTATACAGCAGCCATTTTGAAGGAAGGGCTTAGATGCCCCACCTGACAGTGTTTGTCCTATCCCCACTCTCCATTAACATATACAGATATAGCACCTATATTAAAGTTACCTTCCTAGAACCAATAGAATTGCATGCCAAAGTTTTAAGCGTTACACGTTAGCGATTACGAGATTTTAGTATAAATTATTGGTTTTTCTGAAATTAATTGGAGTTGAAGCGAGAAGGAAGATTGAGTGATTGCTGATATTCATGAACTCCCGTTTTTTTGTACTTGCCATTAAACGGACTCTGTTTGCCAAATTATTGAGTTGCCATTATTGATTTGATGCGAGAGTATTAATCTGCATCCCCATCCATTTTACGGGTGCTGCTGCTCATCTTAAAGTGCTATTGGGAAACCCCCAGCTCTATGGGCCGGCTGGGGTCCTAGTGCAGAAGATCATTCTCAATCTATTTTTCTCTCTCTCCTTTTACTTCTTTCCTTGTTTCTATTACTTGTGGTGTTCCACAGGTTTTGCGCTCTCTCCTATTCTTTTTAATGTTTATATACAACCTTTGATTAACCTTATTCACTCGTTTGGTTTCTGGTGTTATTCCTATGCAGATGACACCCATATCTTTCCCTTCACTCAACTGCTGAGCGGTGTCGCTCTTGTTTGCTCGGAGTGAATACTTGGATGAGTAACAACTGGCTCTGCCTTAACAGTGAAAAAACTGAGGTTCTAGTAGTTGGCTCTACCCTGACGCTGTTCTCTGGCCATCGGACTTCTGGCCTTCTGATCTTGGCCCATTGCCAGTGTCAGTAGTAAAGAATCTTGGTAAGATGATAATTGCTACCCTTACTATGGAGGCTCAAGTGAGTTCTGTTCTGCCTTACATTACCTTACAGTTTCCCCCTCTGGTGATGTCATCCATGATTTCAGGCTCTCTGGATTATTGTAATTCATTCTATCTTGCTCAACCAATTTATCTGTTACAATGTCTGCACATTCTGCAGAATACTGCGGCTAGAGTTGCCACCAGTATACCTCGTCATGTTTCTATCTCTTCAACTCTGTCTTCTCTCTATTGGCTTTCTGTGCCTAAGTGTGTAACTTTTAAGGCTCTTTGCGTTGTTCTATGGCACTGGTTCTGAATATTTGCAGGCCAAGTTCTGTCTTTATGTTCCTCTTCATCTTCTCTGTGGCAGATTTGCTCATTGCTGTCCCTCGCTTTAAGCGTTCTCATATTGGAGGCTGCTCTTTTTCTGTGGTTGCACCCAATTGTGGAATTTGCTTCCCTATTTTCTTCACGCTATTCAGGATCACTTATCTTTTCGCTGTGCTCTTAAAACATTTTTGTGTTGCTTTTTGCTTTCTGTTTTTACTTGTCCTGTCCCCCGAACCCTTGAAATCATGATGCCCTTGTCAGTGTAGGCTGTGCTTCATACATTGTTTAAACATAACATAACATAACATAAACTCTGTGCTGGTGAATGGGGGTGAGGCCCATTTTCATTGCTTGAACTAGGCGCTAGGCCAATCTTTTTATGCCTGTGATGAAACTCCAGTAAAGAAGCACAGTTTTGCCAAGTCACCAGTGTCCAAATGTTAACTCAGAATCCCTACCAATAACTAATCTGTAGCTTACCTCTGGCACCTGTTCTCCTCGACCCATGATATCTTTAAGGTGCTTGCTTCTTTCTGTGAATGACGCCAATTCTTTTCTGATTAGGTCTCCTGTAGATAGATGTGTAATTCCATACTTGTGCACCATCTTTTCACATAAGGTTGCTTTGCCAGAGCCCGGTCCACCTAGGGAAGAAACAAAGCACAGCCACCACTCAATATACCATCCATAACATGATGTATCATTATTATTATTGATAATACCTATGAATTAAATGATTACGCATGTGAAGCAGTAAATAGTGAAAGACAGCTTAGCAAAGGTAGCACAAATCACAATGTAGGTTAGGAAGCAACAAGAATTCAGACGAAAGCGCAAAGCCTGGATCTTCCCCCAAGCAATGGGCCTGAACTAATGTCCATCTTCCCCACAGCTCAAGACATGGCTTTCTCAACTCCAGCCAGCCCTCTGCCTTCCTGGAACTGCCCACTTACTTAAGCAAAAAACCCTGAGATGGGACTGCATTACCGTGTCAGGTAATGTCCTGGGGCCTAAGTTACAGTGAGCCTCAGGCATTACTATTACCAACTTCAAATATGATTGTTTAAGATGAGCATGATTGCATCACGGTGCATGCGACGGAGTGAGAAAGCTTATGCTCTATCCGCAGCATTATACTCATCCATCACATGTACCAAGAATGTTGTGCCACATGACACGCAGTTGAGGACTGGCAACTTTTAGCCCGGGGGACATGTGCAACTTTCTGGCCAAAGCCCCCAATGCAGCGGGCCAATGTACAGAACAAATAACCTCAATACCAACCTCTCCCCCCACCAACACATTCTCAGGTACACATAGTGAACATAATTGACGTTACTCTCCTTGTATGCAACATATCTTTCAGCTACGTTTGTGGTTTCTTTGAGACCCGGACGCCAGGGAACATCCGCCACATAACAAACTTGGTAAAATGATTTGACCAGGATAATACAATTTGGTGGAATTGGAAAGTTGGATTTGATCCCAGGTTCGTTGTGTCCAGGTTTGGTTTGCCATTTGACAGTAGGCTACATCTACTCCCATTCATCCCATCCCATCTAAGTATTCAACCAATTTAAAGAGGTGTAGAAGCTGGAGAATTCATTGGTAGAGCCAATCAGGGGAGTTGGGATTCACTCTAAGAGTCAGATAGGAGCTGGCACAGTAAAAAGGACCCATACCGGTCTTCCTTCCTACCCACAAAACAAAACCCATACCTTGCACTTTGTCTACCCACCCCCACACCCAAACAACATAAGAACATAAGATCCTCACTTGATATCCTGCACCCCCACAAGTACACATTATATAAATGGTTAATATAGTAATTATTTATGTAGTAGCACCATAGATTATAAATATGGATAGGACATTCCCTACAGATAGTGTAGGAAAATAAGGCACAGTAATCACAAGTGATATGCCCAAGATTACTTTTTGTGTGAAGTGGGAAAGGCAGGTATTTTAGCACTGGCTCCTGGTTCATCAGTTTCAAATTTAGACACTTACAACATGCATAATCCTAGCCACACAAATGCCATTTTGCTCGCTTTTCAGAGAGCTGGAGGCTTATTCTCTGTGTTGTACATGAACCGCTTAAAATGTATTAGCCGTTTTAGCATGAGACCGAGGGAGGGCAATGTACCATTACTTTTGTGGTCAAAGAGGGCACTCACAGCAGATGCCCAGTTTAGGATGAGTGTGGGATACTTGTGCTTCCTTCTCCAACATTTCCCCAAGACATTTTACCAAATTGTGTAAAAGATGTAAATGTAAGAGGACAATTCAGTTAATCCCTCCAGTACTTCAAAGAGACAGACTAACAACCCCTCTCCTTTCCTCTCTTCTATTGTGGAAATTGTGGAACCAGCTCTCAATGGGTGAGGTAGAACCTTCCCTGGCTCCAGGGGACCCCCTGTGCAAAACAGCTCACATCTTGTGTATATGCTAATCCCTGACAGGCCTTCCCTATCCTTGGAAGGACAGCCTTTAGAATCTGGATGAATAAAGCATGGCTGTTTTTGCTCTACTCCCATCCTTTTAGCTGTGGCACAAGTAAGGCAAACCCCCTGGGACCCTTAGCTAGAAGGTGGCAGGGGGGGGGGGAAACCCACATTTGCAGAATTATTGGAACATCCATCAAATCCCTTAGCGCCATAACACCTGTCAGTAACTGCAAGCACACTGCTCTTCACCATCCTGTGGCTGCTGCAGCTCTCCATCCCCTTTTAAATGTCTGGGTGCAGCACATGTTTGAGGAATCCACACCCCACCATCCATCTTTTCGACTTTGTGTTTCAACATGAAGAACACCCTGCAGTGTTGTAGCATAGCTTATACCAATGGCCTGGTGCCACGTCAAAACTTGGTGAGTTTGTGTCTGTTGGTGGCTGTGTTGGGGGTATTTTCACTGTGGACTGTGTGAGAAGAGTTTGGGGTTTGAGGGAGGCAGCAAGGTAACTTCTGGGGGAATTTAGCAGGGAACTAACCCCTGTCCAGACCAGTGCCCAACAAACACCTGACAAACACTTTCTTGCGCTATCCAAAATGGGCCCTGCTCTGACAGGCAGAATTTGCAGCAGGCCACTGAGCACAGCTCCTGAACATGGCAGAGCGATCTTGAGGCATCTCTCAGCCTATCAACCATCATGCTAAGCAAAGCAAAATGGGCAACTGTGACTGTGGCCCCACATTTCAAGTAGTCCTTCTTTGTTCCAAAGGTACTTGTCTCCCATAAACCTTAGCTGTTGCTTATGGTAATTGACTGGAGTTTGCAGACTGCCTAACTCTTCCCCCCTCATCTTCCAACTCACAGATGCTCGTTATTTTGGACATGGGATTCAATGCATCAATGTGAGAGAGAGAGAGAGAGAGAGAGAGAGAGAGAGAGGAATGGATTGGCAGGTACAGTGTGAGCTAGTGAAATTGGCCCTGTATACAACAGGCCAGTGGTTGGAGTGCAGGGTTGCAGGTTGTTTTGCCTTGATTGCATGTTGTTCAGTGTGCATGTCTTCTGCATGTAAAGTATTGCACAGCCATCAACTATAGGGAGATACCCTAGCGCTTGTTAGAGTATAATACCCATTCCCCCACAAGCACTGCAACCCATAGAATACAGCTGAGTCCCCCGAAAAATGCAGTCTAGCTGTCACAAAGTCACTGACTTAGCAGCCATCTCTGCACCTTAACACAATGCTCGGCATGATTTTTTTGTTTTAAAGTAGTCATTTCTGTTAGTAGTTTAATATTCACCTAAGTCTATTCACTAGCCCCATGCAATGTAATGCTTTTTTAGTTCCATGCTTGCACAGACTGCAGACTTCCAAAGTTTATTCTTCCCCGAAGTGCTTCGAAGCCATAACAATGGCAGTAGGCACTATACAAATATTAAATAATACAACATCATTTTAGGGTACCACCTTTTAAGTGATTTTAATTGAATAATACAACCTTTTGATTCATAATACAGCATGTTTCTTGTCCCAGAATTATGGGGTGGGATTGTATATCAGCGGGTATTAAATTAGGAGATGCAATTTTTTGATATCTATAATTGCACCAACAAAAGATACGACAATATGGACATGCTGCATACGCCAGTAGAGTTTAGGGCTCAGTTCCTTTGAACTCCTATTTGGACACCGTGTCAGAAAACAGCGGATGGGAGAAAGGTGACAATGGACCTCCTCAGTTACGTGCTAGGTCTCAGGTCCTAGATGCCCCACCACATAATGAAGGCATCTAGGAACTGGGAAGCCAGCTGGGAACTTATCCAAAAGTGGTATGTCCAGAAGACAATCAGGAGAGAATGCAAACAGGGCCATAGGTTTTATTGAGTTGTTGAGCAGGGGATCCCTAGAGCTATTCAAGACAAGCAATGTGGATCTTATTTCGAGCTTGAAAGGCTTAGTGAGCTCACGCTACTCATTATTGAATCGTAGCCAGGTGGTGGCAGACACAATTCATTAGACATCAGCAATCTATAGTATTAACTCTCACATGGTAGGTGGCATTTTGTTAACATTGACATCCATTAATATGCACAATGTACAATAATAATATTTTGGGAATTTATATAATGCTTAATGGCAAATTCCTTCAGTATGTAAACACTGCAATAATCAATGCCATTATCATTACCCACTCATACTACTAACTTTATCGTCTTGGGGAAGGGCGAGTGTGAAGGGCTGAACTGGCCCCACGTGTTTATCAAACACATGGCCAACGGCATGGTCTTGTTCCCAGGGTGAGCTGAGCACGTTGCGCTTGAGTGACCTCCTGGCTTCTACATGGAATTCTTCGAAAGGGTGCTAAACTTTGTCTACACCACAATATATTAGGCTGCACCCCAATTCAACCTCATTTCACATCATGGTCTCTGCACTTGATTTTATGATTGACGGGTTAACTTGATGCTCCCCCCTCTTCCCTGTCATCTATCTCACCCCCTCTCAATATGTGTGCTGGTTAGCAGTGTGAAATGTATTACATTGGTGCACATGTGAATACCTATATACATATGTTACAGTATTGTTTGCGTGCCTGGAGATAAAGGAATAACACTATTTTATTTAAGATTTAGAATGGGTTTTCAGAAACAAGAGACATAGGTTTGCACGTTTATATTCAGTACTCCCAATAGATGCACACGTGACGGGTTTTCTCTGTTAGATTTTATACTGACTATTTCTTTGAACTACAGATGGAGCTAAACATACTAGTATAAAACTAACTATGCATAATGAAGGTTGCTTAAGTGTCCTGCTTCCACATTCTTCACACTGCAGGTAAATACACCATGCATGAATATTCCACTTAGTTTATTTGATGTTGCCATGGCAACTGTGGAAGAAGAGTACACCATGTTTTTTTTATGAGTAAACCTGATTTATTTTCTAAATCTGTTTCATTGCTGTAGATGAGCACATATATTGTTTTAAAATATATCCATGGTAAAAAAGATGATGAAACCAAATGACTACTGGCATCCTTTCATTTGCACAAAATGAAAGCATGTTTTAAACAACAGGGACACAATTAGTTTGCGATGCTTGACCAACACCTGTAGACATCTATTTAATTTGGAAAGAAAGTCTCAATTGCGTACTATCGGTACCATCTGGGGTAGACTTGATTTGACATATAGTGAAAAACCTAAGGGATTTTCCCACCTTACTCCCCAGGGATCTCCTACACAGGTGGCCAGGGAATGGTCATTGCTCAGGATCCTGGCCCTTTGGGCGGACTAGCAAGAGAGGACTATCTGGGTAGAAGATCCTCTGGGATTGAGGAGGGAGTGCCGAAGGGTGAGACATGGTATTCCACCTCTCCTGACAGTAATCTACCCAACTTTCCTTCCCTTTTAGTGGGGCACTACAACTCCCATAATGCTTGATTTCCTCTTGACTGCAAAGTACTGGGACGACGAAGAGGCAACCAGGAGTGCTGAAGATTACCGAAAGGAACAACACTGGGAAAGGAAAGACTACCTATACTCCAACACTTGATTGTCACACTAGTAAAGTCAGGCAGAGTCAGGCATTTAAAGCTAACTTCAATCACCTGAAAGCCATCAACTCTAGCTGGGAGTATAAAAGCAGCAGCCAGAAACAGAAACCTGAACGAGTTTGGGATGCTGGATGGTCGACGGAACAGAGCAGATCCAGAGAGGCTGGCAGAGGACAAAGCATGAGAACCATGGCCCTGTGCGCTGAGAGGGTCACAGCGCGGCGAGGGAGCCATGTCTCCAATGAGCCTGGAGGGAGAAAATTGTGTCTGACTGACCAAGCCCTGGCCATTGCTCATTCCCATGAGACACAAGTCCCAGGGGTGCCAGAGTGGCAGCGAATGAGACCCTGACCTCGACACGTGTATCCCGGCAAGGCAAACCATGTGCACCATGCTACGTGAGTTTCTTGTTCATAAGGAAGTGAGAGAAACTCCCTAGCGTGTGGGTGGCTGGAGCGGTTAAAGAGATAAAGCGAATAAACACCTTTTTGTTTAAAGTAAACAGATAGAAGGTGCAAGTGGCAGTGGGAGAGTGCTGAAGCAGGGCATTATGGAACTTGAAGTTTAAGGGAACAAAAGAGACAGTCTGTCACTGCCGGGGCATCCTTGTGTGTGAAGAGACGAGTGTTGAAAGAAAGTTGCACATTGCAAGAAAGTTGCAAGGAAAGTCTCCTGAAAATCAAAAGAAAGGAAAAGTGCTGCTGCGGGGCACAAACGAAGTGGGATCAAAATATGAGAAATGTTGAAATGAGATACTGTATGCCCAGGATGGCCTTGATACAAGGAGCTATGATAAGGTGTGATACAAAGTAGCAGAGTGGTCCTGCGAGGCGGAATAACACATTCGACAGTCTCTGTGAAATGTTCTAAGTTGAAGTGTATTAAGCAGGATCCGAGGGCCAGAAATTAACTGCGGACCCGAACAAAAGTGGAATAAGTGAAAAGCAAATTATGTGTACTCTGAATATGCCGGGAGGGCAAAATATAGGACTTTTGGTGTTGCATATGAACTTTGAAAAGAGGCCAAGAGGGCAGAGTAAAGAGAATAAGAAACTACAATTACCAAGAGGCATTGGTGGTGCGAGATGTGAAAGATTATTGATTGTTCAGTTGTTTAAAGAGAGGTTGAAGTGGTCATGCAGAGGTCTACGTGAAATTCTTGCAGTTTTGAAAGTATTTGACAGAAAAAAGATATACGTTTGAAGGAATGTGGGGAAGGAATCCTCCACAAAGAGAAAGACAGGCTTGAGACTGGCAGAGGGAAGCCTGTGCTGAACTGTGGTAGAGTGAAAGTTAAATGTGAAAGTCAAAAGTGGGGAAGGAAACCCCCACAAAGAGAAAGACAGGCTTGAGCCCGACCAAGGCAAGTCTGTGCTGACCTGTGATAAAGTAAAAAGGTGAATGCGAAAAGAGGCTCGATACTGGCTGAGGGAAGCATGTGCTGAATGGTGGCAAAGTAAAAGTCAAGAGTAGAACTGTGTATTTATGAGAAGGCAGACAAAACCTAAGAAACTGATGAACTGCTAAACGCTTTAAGTCCAAAACTGAACTGTTGAATTGTACCAGCAAACCAAAGTGTGCAAGACTGATAGAACTGTGCTAACCGTGCTAACCACCTATCCTTTTTAGGAAACCGTTGAGACCCTGTGCTGCTGAATGTGGGAAAGGGAGTTGTTACCTAAGCCATTCTGAAATTTCTTTTAAGAGACTATTTATCCTTTTGAATTCCCTTCACATTTGTCATTTGAGATGGAGGGCAAGGTTAGGTTTTTTAGTCTAGGCCTTTTTGTTTTGACTAGACTGACTTGGACTTGTTTGTTATTTGTTTAATGGCCGAGACTACTCCCATTCTAGAGTCAGGGGCAGTTGGGAATTCTACCAACTCAAATACCAAAATAAAGGTTTTAAAAACATGTATCTGTTGTGTCTGTGTCTACTATTGACACCATGACTTCCTACAATATGATTATATCATTGTCCATACTATTTGACAAAAAACAACAAAAATGTCTTATATGTACTCTAAAGACCTGCATTCTTTGATCTTAGAATATATCATTGTTAAGCACTGCTAGACACATATTGTAAAGACAAATCTGATTTCCTTTTTAATGCTTTCCAGCTAGTTAAATGACCAGATATGTTGTTTTTCTCCCTTTCAGTACCCAGACTACTTGTTCCATGTTCTTGTTTTGTGCAACAACCTGCAGCCGAACCAACCATCCAAAAAACCAATCAATGAGTAACTATCCAACCATCCAACCGGTGACCTCTCCTCCATTATGGACGATGAGCGGTGACATACCATCCCTTATGGAGAATACATAAATACTATTGCTAACCCAAGTGAAAACACTGAGTACCATCTCAGCTGTAGCAAGCAACTGAGGTCTCACTGCTCAACTAGTGCTGTTTTAGAATGTCTGTGTGGCGTATAGTACCACAGACTACACAATGCCCAACGGGCCATGAAAGGCAGCTGGCATTTTTATTCTGCATACTTGCATGGCCCATCGGAGATGCAGGCTGGGGAACTGCAGGGCCAAATATGTGTTGGGGCAATCCTCCCCGTACCGGGGCAGGAGTTGAAAGTGCTTTGACTCCACCGTGGATGCCAAGAACATGGAAGTGGGTGGTCATCAACATGTTCCCTTGCTTCCTGGTTCCTGTGTGTGGGGTGCATGTGAGTTGGAGGGCCATCAGGAAGCGTGTGTGTTGGTCCTGATTTCGGCAGTAGTCTTGACTCATTGGCATCATGCAAGTATGGAAAAAGAAACACATGTAAAAATGTATGCAGGTATGTTAGTGTGCATGTGAGGGGGCATGGCTGCATAAGTGCATGTGTGAATGAGAGTGTAGTGTGAATGTTGTAGTGTGTGGGTGCATGCGTGAATGGGAGAATGAAATCAGTGTTAATGTTGTAGCATAAGGGAGTGCGTGGGAATAGAAAACATGCTGTTTGGATGTTATACCTGTATGAATGTGCATTATGTAGGGAGGGACTATATTGGAGCAGCAGTATGGACATGTTTTCTTACGACATATAATGTTTACTGGCATGAGTAAACCAACATGAGTGTTCTTAAGTGGGGATAATGGTCAACATTGGTGCAGCGAGTATAAACACATTTTCTAAGAGTGAAATATAATTTTTACTGGCTTTATAGGTAAAATAAACATGATATTTATGATCATGGAAGCTGTAAAACTCCCAAGGAGAGGGGGAAACCTTATTAAATTGTTACAACAGAGAGAGATATTTTGGATAGAGAAATTGGACACAATTTATCCTCGTGGTATAAATATTGAGTGGGACCTTAGTTGTTATTTATAAGCCTAACCGTGCCCTCTATAACATGTTAATACATCAAAATTGTGTCCCAGACGGATCGAATATGCAATAGAATCTTTTATTTCCGAGGAGTTAAGTACTGATGTACGAGGGAATCTTAAGAAGAAACATTACATGCAGCAATCATCCAAGGTAGCGAAACGAACATATGTTGATACAATCTTTAATAAAACACTGGTACTTTAGTGATTTCTGGGACATGTGATCAAATAGAGACAACATTGTAGATTGTGAGTCCAATATTTGAGGAGGAACTATACTACTCAATAGTTTGAGAAAATGCCTGAATTATATAATCAGAGAAGGTAGTCCATGTGGACTACAGTATACATTTCATTAATAAGGGAACCACTCAGTAATGGCGCCCTGGTGATCGACACCATACTAGGAGCTACTAACATAGTAGAAGGCCAATACGGCCTTAAATCGGTTTACTGTGGCTTAGCAACAGAAACCCGGAACTAGGGAGAGGATTTGCACCACCCGAGCGTCTACATTACCGCCCGGGGGTCACGGAATACAGGTATTTAACTGTTTAATACTATAACGGTACCAGAAGGGGACTACACATAGTTATCACATTGTATTCATGTAACTCCAATATACAGGGAGCGATCGTGAATCGGATCGTGGAGTGATTTCGTTTATCGCTACCGACAGTCAGCAACCACCTATTGCGGTCATTGGACTCAGGCATCCAGGTAGGAAGCGAGCTCTGCTATTAATACAAGTATTGTTTACACATAAGAAACCACATAATTACTGACAGAGATATACTGCATACTTGTAGGTCTACGCTTTTGAAATGTCTAATTAACACAGGAATCTACTTACCCTGTGAGCACCAATGGTTCCGGTTGAATCCACATGACAAGATGAGGGTGAGCTTATTTACAATATTTACACATACAGTATGTGAGTCTATGTTGGAAAAAAATTGTGGCGACAGGGGGACCCAGCGCTATTATGCAGCGCTTGGTCCCCCTGCGCCACATATAGAATAACTTTGAGTGACACTGACATAGATATGCATATATTTTCACAGTGTTTGGCTCTAACTCTATGACATAGAGATTCCACGGCTGAACGCCAAGTCCATATGGAAGGTTAGTACATCGGAGCACATAGTCATTTTCAGTACACCTTATCTTTTTATTTAATGTATTCACTCCTGAATATTGATTTAGTTTTCTTGATTTTTATTCCAGGATTACCCTTAGGAATATCTCCAATATTCAAAGCTGAAGAAGGGTGTTAAACGCCTGAAACGCGTAGTTAAACATGTGGAGTATCATGACACAGAAATGTATTATTTCCTCCACAAATATTGGAAGAGTTTGTGAATTGAGTGCCATAAAGTTGGTGAACAATTGTATTTCATGAAAAAACACATTTGTACTGCATTATCAAAGCAATGTATGCTTAAATATTTGTATGAATTCTTATTGTGAATATATATATATATATATATATATATATATATATATATATATATATATATATATATATATATATATATATATATGTTATAATTATATTATCAACAAATTGAGATTAACCTTTGTTGTTATTTGAAACATTCCTGAAATAAGACAAGTACCCTATCTTGGCTTAGAAAAGTATTGCATGATATTTGCATTCAGCTGTGCCCCAGTTTATTCGCCGTGATTCATGCGGCGAATCTCCCCAGATTTTCTAAAATAAACATGATAAGTGCTCTTAAGCGGAGATTCTGGCCCATACAGGTTTTTGCAAGGGTGGACATGTATTCTAACAATGACAGATCCTTTTTAACTGGTATTATGAGCTAATCCAACATGATGAGTGTTCCTAAGTGGTGCTACTGGTCTACATTGGCACAGCCAGTATGGACTTGCTTTCTAACAGTGGAATATTGTTTTTACTTCGCTTATGGGCAAAGCCAACATGAGTCTTCTTAAGTGCCTAAATTGCTAGAAAGGACATGTTTTCTAGCAGTGGGACATTATTTGTAATGACATTGCAGGCAAAAACAATGTGATGAGTGTTATGTGGGAATCCTGGCCTACACTGGATCAACTGATATGAACCTATTTTCTTTCAATGGCATAGCATGTTTACTAGCATTGTGGCCAAAGCCAACATGATGAGAGCACTTAAGTGGTGCTACTGGCCTACATTGCCACTGCCAGTATGGACTTGTTTTATAATAGTAGCATCATGTTTTTACAGCCATTGTGGGCAAAGCCAACATGATGGGTGTCCTTAAGTGCCTGAACAGGTGTAGCTAGAACAGACATGTTTTCTAGCAGTGGCCCATTGTTTTTAATGACATTATGGGCAAAATCAACATGATATGAGTTATTATGCGGTAATACTAGCCTACACTGGAGCAACTGATATGGACCTTTTTTCTTACAATGCACAGCTTGTTTACTGGCATTATGGGCAAAGCCAGCATGGTGTGTGTTCTTACATGGGCCTGCTGGCCTACATTGGTGCAGCTAATATGGACATGCTTTCAAGCAGTGGTATATTATTTTTACTTGTATATTTTACTAGGATATTTATTTTTATTATATTATGGGCAAAGCCAACATGAGTTATTCTATGTGGGAATACTGGCCTAAATTGGAGAAACTAGGATTGGCATCTTTTCTTACAGTGGCATAGCATTCAACTGGCATTATGGGCAAAGCCAGCATGATGTGTGATCGTAGCTGGGCATACTGGGCCACATTGGTGCAACAAGTAGGGACATGGGGCCTCATTACAAGTCGGGCGGTTCGGTAAAAAAGTGGCAGTAATACAGGATACTGCCACTTTTACCAGACCAGAAAACTATATGCTAGGTGGAGCTCCTGCTGGAAGGCTGGAAATCCGCCAAAGGCACCAGACATACAGTAAGTAAGGTGTTGGAGAAACCGGCACCGTGTGCTCCGGCCGGGCCCCAAAGGATTGGCAGGAACACTGCCACTACGACAACACTGACACATCAAAAGCATCACCTATCTGGGAATACCAGGTAAAAAATGGGGGTAACACAAGCAAACGCTAGGTGGCGAAACGCCCACCTGAAATCTGACAGTAAACATCAGAAAAGGCATGCAGGTGTGGGAAATGAGGACCCAGGTGCACCCAATGCATCCAGGTACGCACAATGCAGCCTGGAGTAGGTGAAACAGGCCACACCTTCAACACACACTTACAAACACCACATTTCTGCCACTGTCTGCAGTCAGCATTGACCTGCAGCTGCTCCAAGCCAACAAAGCGCTGCAGCGGCTGGAGGACCAACAGAGGGTCCAAAAGGCACTGGACAGGAGGGTGAGGATGTGGAATCAGAGGAGAATAAGGCGACATGCAAGGCGTGCACCCATTCCCTGTGTACGGGACACACCATGGACCCTCAGTGACATGCAAATATTAACCCTGTACCACATGGACAGGGAGAGCATTTCATATGTCCTCAGCGCGATCCAGGGAGACATAGAAAGTAGGATTGGCATCCGCACAGCCATGCCACCGCTGCTAAAGGTAGTGTCTGTCCTGCATTTCCTAGAAATGGGCACCGTCCAGCATACCGTAAGTCAGCTGCACGGATTTGCACAGCCAACATTTTCAAAAGTATTGGTGTAGGTGCTGGACACACTCCTGCTGCATGTGGTACAGCACATTGCAATCCCAACCACCCTGGCACAGGTGAATGCCACTAAGGCAAGGTTCTATGCTATGGCAGGCATTTCTAATGTGGTGGCAGCCCTGGACTGTATGCATGTTGAGCTGGTTGCGCCCCATACCTAGGAGGAAGTCTATAGGAACCTGAAGCAGTACCACTCACTGAACATCCAGGTCACCTGTGATGCTGACCTCACGATCACCCACTTCTGTGCCCGGTGCCCAGGATAAACAAACAATGCCATGGTATTGCGCAACTGCACACTACCAGCATACATGGAGAGGCACAGAGGACAACGTACCTGGGTATTGGGTGAGTAGGAATCACAGTACACAGAGACTGAATTAGGGAGGGTAGACACAATGGCAATGAGTGGTGCTGGGAATTCCCCCAACTGAATCCACCCCCCCCAACATCAGTGGCTGTTGTCCATCGTCATGTGACCTGACAAACAGAACAGCACTGAATGCCCAAACTGTGCTACCCAAACAGCATGTAGACACACAGGACCACATGTACCACAATGCAACAGTGAGAGACACCCAAAGAGCATGGTCCATCATTGAGCCCAGGCACTATGCGTCAGCATGGGATGCAGAGACACAGACACACACAGTGCATGCACAATGATACATGCGTGCAAGCTAGAGCACCACAGCATGGCACAGCAAGGCTAACAAATGGGGCACATACTGTGTCACTTAGTGCAGGACGTTTCCATTAAACAGAAGTGTACCCAACAGCAAGCAACATGGTGACCCCTCACCAGGCAGACATGTCACATTAGCCAGAACCATTCTATGTGCCCACAACCATGGCCCATTCTCGTGGCCTGTCTGCATCATTGAGCATGCTCTCCCCCTCTAGGCGGGTTCTCACTGTAATGGTCCCCTGTTCACCTGATGTGTGGATGACCCAATACCCATCTCTACCTTCTCACCACCCAGCATCCCCTGGCGATCAACCCTCTGCCACTGACACTTGTGGCCTTTGGCCATAGGGCAGTCACAGAGCACCAGGCCCCTGCCTACTCTACACCCACACCCTCCACACTTGTGTCCACCCCAGCCTAGAACCCCCCACGGCGGCACGCATCAGCAACCACCTACAGGCCTGCAAGAGCACTTGCAAATCCAATCTGCCCCCTTCCCTGTCACATGCACACCCCCTTGCAACTCCTGGAGGTCAGAATGCCACAAGGCCCAGTGGGCACACAAATGTACATGAACTGAACCAGAGTGTGAGTACTGTTCCCCCCCCCCCCGTCCATTCTCCATGTGTCCATGTTGGGCATGCAAATACCATCCGGTAGTATCGGAGGAACATGGTAGCAATGCAGTACCAAGATGACATGCCTGACAGGAATGTACACCACTCATCCAATGACCGACATGCATTAAGGTGTAACGTGCTTCCGCATATGGGTACTCTAGTTACCCTGACCATTGTCACAGTGCTTGAAAGGTACACTCATCCACTGTAGCCACTGACATGACCTATGTCTTTTCCCCTTGCAGGTGACTCAGGATATCCACAGCTCCAATGGTTGATGACCCCCGTCAGGAATCCACAAACACCACAGAAGGTGGAATACAAATGTGCACACATTAGGACCAGGGCGGAAATTGAGCACACATTTGGTGTGTGAAAGGCACGCTTCTGATGTATAATCGTACTGGAGGGGCCCTCATGTACAAGCCAGACAAGGTGGGCCAGATCGTGTTGGCATGCAGCATGTTGCACAAAATATGCATTCGGTGCCTGTGGATGGCACACATATGGATACTGCATGTGCAGAGGCCAGACTGGGTTGCATCCCTTGCCAGGAGCTGATAGAGAACCTTTGCTGATGCTGCCTGCCATTTACATGGGCAATGCTAATGTCATAGTTCACTGAACACAATAAATGCATGTAAACAATGATTGATGCCCATTCAAGGTTACAAGTGTGAATTTTCTTTTTATGATGTGAAGTGCCATTCTGGAGATACATGTAGTGTACATCCCATCCCAACACCCACCCCAAAAACAACCTATGCACTAAAAATCCCCCAAAACACCCTATGCACTCAGAATCCCCAAAACACCCTACCCCCTCAAAATCCCCCAAAACACCCTACCCACTAAAAATCCCCAAAACACTCTACCCACTCAAAATCCCCAACAGTATGCATCAGCGTCACCACCATGCCCATGCATTACTTCCGGGCACATTTGGCCTTGGGGTCTGACTCCTGGAGCCTTGTGCTGAGGAGGCAGATGGACTTTCGCCTTGGTGTGCTTTCCAGTGAACTCTCAGTGGGCATGCTGCAGGTTGAGGGCTCAGAACCCCAGGCACAGATGTACTGTAATGTCAACTCCATGGCCTGTGATAGGGCCTCTGCTGCGACAGATGAGGCACCTGTGTGCTCGCCCACCCTCTGCCCAAGTGTCACCATGGCAGATGTTGCCTGTCCAAAGGTGCGTGCCATGCAGTAGGTCCTCCCCTGTATGGTATTGCAGATTTCGCGCATCTCTGTGAGTTGCTCATCAGCCGCGGTGTGTATGTCCACCTGCTGGTGCTAGATCTGGTCCAGACATGCCCTTATTGAATGCAGGTTTCCATTTGACAGTGGTCGTGGGTTGTGTGGGCTTGGAGTGTGGCTGGACTGTTTCCAGGTGTGGTGTCCCCCTCATATTGTTCATAGGACGCCATGGCCACTTCCTGTTCACCATTTGAGTCAGACTCCTCGGAAATCTCCACATGCGGCATCTGCCCATGGCCATGATGCAGAGGGGTGCTGGTGCATGAGCGGGCACTGTCCTGCGTCATGTGTGTACTTTCGCTGCCTGTGCTGTCGTAGGGCATGACACCAGTGTGTGCAGGTTGCATAGGCGGTGGCTGGGCTGATGCTGCTAAAGGTGATGGAGGCTGGGCTGACACTGCCTGGGGTGGTGGTGGCTGGGCTGACACTGTCACAGGTGGTGGAGGCTGGGTTGACACTGCCACAGGTGGTGGAGGCTGGGCTGGCACTGCCTGGGTTGGTGGTGGCTGGGTGCCTGCAGCTGTTACCACTGGTGGCTGTGCTGGTCTCGCCCCACTGCCATGCCGTCTGTTGCAGCCTGCAGTATTTGTGGCCTGCGCAGGTGTGGTGCCTCTCCTGGTGAGTGCATGCGATGGCCGTGCCTCGTCGCTGTCTGTGGAGTGGGTACCTGTTGGGGAGATGAGATGTGCTGTCAGCTGTTTGCCACACATGTCCTCAGTTATGCATTATTCACATCCCATGAAGTTTGGGTCACAGTGTTGTTGGTGACATGTCTCACGTGGGTCTTGTTGCTTAGGTGGGTGATCTTGCAGGGGTGGGGTTCATGGATGGGGATGGGAGGGGTACATACAGAAAGTATGCAATGTGCATGCCTGTGTCTCTATTGGGGTGGTACAGCCATTGAAGCGTGAACAGTGCATTCCATGCAATGGGTCAGGCTACTCGGCTTGCCCTTTGCGCGGTGCCCTGATGGTGGAGGCATGCAAAAGGGAGGGGTGTCGCACATGTGCATGCATTTGTACTTACTGCCTTCTCCTTGTGTCTCCGCTTCAGCCTCAGCATCCCCGATGCCGTCAATCCCCTCCAAGTGCAGGATGCTGCTCAGGCGCTCCTCCCACGGCATAAGTCATAGGAGCTCCACTGTGCCTCCGCCTGTGGCTGTGCACTCCCTCCTATGCTTTGTGATGGCTGAGGTGGCCTTGAACTTGAGGTTGTCCCACCTCTTGTGGTAATCCTTTCTCGTCTGGGGGAGAGTCCCTACAGATTTGACATTGGCCACCACCTTACCCCGTATGGCACTCTTTCTCTGGCAGAAACAGCTCCTCAGCATACTGCAGCACAGTATCCACCAGGGTTGTCAGTTCAGCATTTGCAAACTTAAGGTTTGCATTGGCGTAGGTCCTTGCCTGGTTTGCTGTGCCCCTGGGCTATATTTTTCTGGTGTTTTGGGGTCTGATAGGCTGTGGATTGCAGTGGATGGAGGTGGGTTCTTGTTTTTGTTATAGCTGGTGGCCTACTTCTGGTTTTCGCAGCATTTCGGGTTTCGGCAGCGGTATTACCGCCATTCCGGTGTTAGTGCCATTTTTGGCAGGGCCGGTAGGGATGCCATTTCTTGTCCACTAATTCTGGATGTTTTCTCCATTCATCTGTTGATACCGGCAATCTGGTATTGCTGCTTCCAGCATATGTTTGTGTGCATACCTTCTACTCGCAGTTCGGTGAGGATTCCGCTGCGCGCCCAGCCGGAGATGCTAATACCGGATTTGCGGTATTAACAGATTTTTACTCGGAATGAGGCCCATGGTTTTCTACAGTGACAAAGCATTTTTACTGGCATTATGGTCAAAGCAAACATGAGTCTTCTTTTGTAGGGATACTGGCATATATTGGCACAGCGAACACGGGTATGTTTTCTTATAGTAGCTTTACTGACATTTGACAAAGCAAACATGGGTATGCTCTTACGTGGGGATACTGGTATATATTGGTGCAGCCAGCATGACTTTTTCTTTACTCTGTAGGAATACTGCCATATATTGTCAGCACAGACATAATGAAAATACATTGGAAAATGCCCCTGTGCACTATTGGTGACTTGACATCTATTGGACTGTTTCATATATTACTGTACAAAACTGATAACTGTGGCTTTAAACCAATTTTTCCATCCCCAATTTAGCGTTAGAGTCTTTCCATGCATCTTTTCTTCAGTAACATATCCAATGACCTTTTAGTGCGGCTGTCTGTAACTACTACAGATGCTGTGCCGTTTCACTGAACTGTGGCAATGTCTATGATTCTACTCCCATAAAACCAAAAACTATGTCCAGGTAAAAATAATCCACACAATAACTGTTCATACAATCTTAATTCAATTTGGTGGGGATTCTGTCCTCTCAACCACTAAACGGGCCTCATGCAGATACTGATTGCTTTTTAAGGGTCAATACAATCATGTTATTTATATGTTTGCTGACCCATTGCTTCAGGGATTGCATAAGGTAAATATGGATCTATTTGGAAATCGATTGGATGAACTTTGGTGACATTTGATCTCTATAATGCAAGTACATGAATTGAACATCTTCAGAAAAACTCTTGCTAAAGAGGCCTTACCTGTATCACAATCACTGCCAGAAAGCAAGGTTACCAACTTCGAGGTTCCTCCCAATAAATATTGTGCACCTCAAATCTGTATAACTTCCATCTGCAGCCTTCATTACGTTCCCTGCTTGCTATTAGCGCCATGGCTGCCTCCAAACTCGTGTCCGGGTCCAGGTTGTCGGAATTGGAGGACCCGGAAAGTCCCCATTCTGAAAACCATTCCCCATGCCCATTCAAGCCCCCATAGGGATCAATGGGAATGGGGAAGAAGCTAATAATGGGCCCGCAAATAGCGGGACCCGCTATGGGACCTCGGAATGCAGCGGTAGGGGATTAATGGCACCGTTATGGCACAGTTTTTATGGCCATAAAGCCATATATGGATTTATGGCACCATTATCATTATGGGTGCCATTAACCCAATACTGCTGCACTCGTAATGAGGCCCAATATCTACATACAATTATCACCCGACCGAAATTGGTACTCATTTATCGACCTCAGAAGAATGAAAGGCTAGGTTGGCCTTGCCGAGATTTGAAACTGCAACATTCAGATCACACACAGATCGCATCAGCGCACGCTCAACCTGCTGAGCTATCTTAAGGACAGGCACACCCAGGGTTGTTGCTAGGTTTGGAAAAGATCTCGGGAATGACGCGACTCGGGGCTAGCAAGTCTTTTGGTTGTAGCCCCTGAGCTTCCATCCGTGGCTCCGACCAAAAGATGCAGGGTTATAGCCCCCTCAGCTCCCCCTAGCAAAGACTGGGCACTCCAAGGAAACTAATGAGCCTGCTTGCAAAATTCAGCAGGCCTGCGCCCTTTTCTTTTTTGGCCTGCATAAGACATTTTCATTTATTTGAATTCGATCAATACCGGAAGCGTGATGCATCACTGCCTTGATTGGGGCATTTATCTCTGGAGTTTTTTGCATCCTGTCATATGTCATGACAACATCACAAAAACAAAAGGAGAGGGAACGCTCACTTTATACAGCCATGACTGCTGTGTGACAGCATCCTCTCAATTTAACACCAACAATCGTGCTGACCTACAAATTCAGTTGAATAAACCAAACCTTTTACCACTGCTCCTTTAATAGAATACCGGTGCAAATTGCCAAACAGCACGAGGCAAAACAAATCTGCGGTTGCTAAGGCCTCTGCAAAGCGTTGCTAAGGTAAAAATGCGCGTAGCTGTAAGAAAGCTTAGCAAGGTGGAGGAAAAATCATTCCAATGCAAAATTGCAAGCGCTGAAAACTACTATTGCAAAACCACAACAAATATCGGAGAAAAGTTGCACTTCCTGTCTCACAGCATTGGCATGAAAGTTCCACTGGGTTCTATTTTTTTGTAAAGGATTACACTGCAAATATATGTAATTGTCATATAAAATAAGGTGGAGGAAAGATATCGGCAACTACACTGATGTCTCATAAATCAATCTGAATTTCAAATGTCTTACAAGGTTCATTTTCTAAAACAGAGTTTGATTTTTATGAAATATTAATTTTCCCATCCACGATATGATTTGTGAAATTAGCTGGGTGGGTTTGTCTTAGTGCAGAGAATGCCTTATATTCTGCAGGACCGCCTTCTGATTCCGCACAACAGTTTTGAGTGGCCTCCTACTATGAGGTGATGGGACAGGTCTTTGGCAGAAAAGTAGTTCCCATCAGACTGCTTATTTATTGAAGCCAGTCAAGAAAGGATGCTTTAGTCTCTGTTTTACCACACTCTTAAAACTGTCTTTGATTACAAAGAGCTGGAGTCGATGTTACTATATGGCAATAATCCCCTCTTCCAGCCCTTGGAATGGGGGATTAAGGCTATTAGCACCCCGGGTTGCCAAAGCGGTAACCCAGGGTGCTAAAAAATAAAGTATTTACTTTTGTGCAACGGGACGCATGCATCGTCCCGTTGTACCAAGGAAAATACTTTTCCAAGATGGCCACTATGGAAAAGGAACAGGGGCTCTGTACAGAGCAGGGGAGTTGCTAGGCCCGGAAAAGACCCGGGGCTAAGCTGATGTCGGAACTATTGGGACTGGGGGCTAGCCAGTGTTTTGGCTGTAGCTCCTGAGATTCTATCCGGGGCTACAACCAAAAGATCAGGGGCTATAGCCCCCTTAGCCCCCCCTAGCAACGCCCCTGGTACAGAGCCCCTCTTCCCTGTCCATGGTGGCCTGCAGGAGGGGAGAGAAAGGAGTGGTGGCGGTGTGGAGTGCCGCCGCAGAAATTACATTACAGTATTTGTATTGCGCACAATGGACTCTCAAGCATAAAGGCACAGACAATTAGACAGACAGATTACAAGAAACAATTTTTTCACGAAGATAGGTGAATTGAAGGAACCTGTAGTGGACGAGGATTGAAGCTAGAGATTAAGCTAACAAATATGTTTTTAGGTCTTTCTTAGGTAATTTATTTCAGAGTTTAGGAGCCACCAGATAGAATGCCCTTCTCGGCTTTGGATGTTCCCCATCTAGAGTGAATAAGCACGTTCTGTCCATTAGACCTCAGCCCTCTACTGTTGACTTTGTCTGTAATGGACACCTGCAGATATGGCATAATCCCTTCTCTACACTTAAATGTCATGTTGAGAATCCTATAAATTACACATGCTTCAATAGGCAGCCAGTGAAGAGCCCGCCTGGCAACCGTCACATGGTCTCTTCGTGAGAGACCCAGAACTACTCTTACAACCCTGTTTTGCATGGTCTGTAGCCTCTTAATTTCAAGTTTACAGATACCGATCAGTAAGCTACTACAGTAATCTATTTTAACGCCAGTGAAGGCTCTGGTCAGTTGTCTCTGCGATAGCCTGAGTGATAAGTGGCTTAAGGTGGTGAAACAATTTGATGTAGTAAGCTGAAGCAGTAACAACGCTAGGGACGTGAGCACTCAAGGTTAAGGACTGGTCAAGAATCATGCCCACAATCTTGAGTTTAGGGACTGGTGTAATGAGATCAGCCCCCAGCCTAAATGAGTTAAAGTTACTATCCAACTTTTTTATGGTGACTGAGCTACCCACTATCATGAGTTTGGTTTTGCTTTTATTGAGAGCCAGATTTTGTTGAGCATCCAGTTCTTAGTTCTCAACTACATCAAAAATTCTGTTCAACTCAAGTTCGTCCTGAGCATGACAGCCTGAGAGCGGGACGACACATGTGTGTATCGTCCATGTAATTCAAAAACATAATCCCCTCTGGCTCTAACTCTGAGAAGAATGAAGTCATGAATATGTTGTAGAGTCATGGGGATGTACTAGCTCCCTGGGGTACCCCGAAATGGACTGAAATGGGTGAGGCCTCAGCTATTTCCGAGCATACTGTGCTATCTCTTTTTTCGAGGAATGATGCGATCCAAGAAACCACCAAGGTGAAAAGTTAGCCACCTCGGCCAGTCTGGATGTCAATACCGAGTGATCCACCAAGTTGAAAGCAGCCGACTGGTCGAGCGAGTCTAGCAGAGAAAGCAACCCTTTGTCTAGACTCTCCAGCAGAAATACGGTAAGGGGGGGAGGAAGGGGGAGAAAAAAAAACAACACAACCGGATGGAAGGTGGGAGGAAGATGGCAGTGGGAGGAGCCAGCCATCAGGTGGGATGCAACGCAGGCTTTCACCGGCGGTTCAAGCCCGCATTCCTAGCCTCCTAATTGGCTGGCTCCCCCCACCAGGTTGCTAATTTGATATAATCCCTGTTGTACTTTGCAAGGTAGCTCATTTACTCATCTAGGAAGTTTGGACAATTGACACTATGGGTCGGATCCACAAACTATTTTTCAACTTCAGGGATCGAAATTGCTGTGAGCTAGTAATCTGTTATCTCTTATGCAAGTATAGTACTAGCTCTTCACACTTAGCCAAAAATGTGAATGTTCCAGTAATTAAATCCGAATGTTCTAGTACCGAAATCTATTAATAGACACAAGTTGGGTACGTAAATGTAGTTGCAAATTATTTGTGAAAAGAATTATTTGAGTTCGTAATGTTCTTGATATGTCAATTTATACTCTCCAAATTCAACATGGGTTGAACAGCCAACACGTGTTTCGACTTTCAGTCTTTCTGAAGGCTAGAATCCTCATTCGATGTGACTGTGTAATGTAAGGTTTGTAATTTCTTCTTGAACTCTATTCTAACGTCTCTGTCGCCATCGCCAAGTACACATTTTCTCGTCCGGACCCAAATATTCCAAGTACTGATTAGAGAACAGGTGTCCTGTATGGAATCACCTTGCGTGGTCTGCATGCATCTCTTGCTTGCAACATAGAAAAGCATGCTTAGTTTAATACCAATGGATAAACAGGCACAGATTTTGACTTCCCAGATCAAGTAGTGCCATCAAACACACATGGAATGGGCATTAGTACAAGTGTACAGCACCTTTAATACATATGCTGTCAACTTTAAGATTTACAGCGGTCTGTATTCTCCAAGTATAGCTCCTGGTCCCTTGGAAAACCAGGATACCCAGGAGCTGCATGCAGCTCAAGAGCACCAAACTTGTGTTTTCAATCCCAGACCTCCATTCTGCAAATTACACAAACTAGTGACAACATCTGCATGGCTCACACATGTGCTAACCCTATCCCTGACTGCAATGACACTGGTTTTGACCAGGCAAAGGAGGGAGGGGGGCAAGGCAACCTTTTCTGACAGCCGCCTGCATTGCTGGCCCCCTATGGCAGTTCTCATGCAAAGCATAGTCACGCTGCACCGTTTTACTTTTCCATCCGTTTGAGGGTAAACATGATACAGGCATTTCAGATGATAATCCCTGTAATGTCTGCCCCTGCAAATGTACTTCAAGTACCTGCGTCCGGCATTTTTAGGGCCTAGCATGAAACAATGAACCACTGTGAATAAGGCAGAACAGAAGGTTAATATACTGGGCAGATTTGAAAGGCACCACTTCAATTGCATTTAAATGTGCTTTATTATAAAAACTAGGTGGCAGCAAAATATACACAACTTGGTAAAGATTTAAATTCCAATTGAGCATCTTGAAAAACCATTTTTAGAACACAGTGTTGTTTGTAAGAAATATGGATTCACCGGGTCTTATTTCTGCATTTGGCTGGATGAGGCTGTCTTCTGTGTAACATTGGCAGCTTTCCCGTTGGAGGCCCTCCTTCTGCTCCCCCCAGGAGAGTGCTGAGGGCATTATTAGCGGGAGGGGAGTGGACTTGCCTTTGGCAGAAGAGCTTCCCCTGGCAGATGGTGTCATTGTTGGATATACCCTATAAAGGAGTCTTACTGTTAATGACTGCGGGCCCATTTTGCTTTCCCTTGGTCCATCACAGCTATCTCAGACCTTCTGCCAAGAAGCTGGGAGTATTTATTGTGATTCATGTTAATTGAATTTCACCCACGAATGATGTAGTTAAAACCAATAATGGGGACAGCGGCGGTCCCGGGATAGGGTTCTTTTATGCATATTAAATGAATACGGGAACAGCGGCCGGGGATTCAGAGGTCAGGTAATAGGATACAGAGACAATGCAACGCACATGGGTATAGCACTTGAGTGGGCTAGTGCCATAATAGTTAGAATTTCACATATTTACATATTGCATATCTATGGGGCTGGCAGAGCAATGAAGTATGATGGTTTCGGTGGACTAGAATCACACGAGACCAGATGTCAGATGAGGAGGGAGTGGAAGCCCCTTCACAGGACAGAAGGTAAAGCTTGAGTCGGATCTTGAAGGGTTCAATTGATGGAGTGGGCTTGATATCTTGGGAGTGGTGCAAGTGGAGTGGACAAGTAGTGAAAAAGAGAGGAAGTGAAAGGCGGTGCAAGCGGGGCTGGGGAAGGTGAGGTTGTGGGCGGAGGAGGAACATAGCGTGCATGAGGGAGACTAGAGGCAGTTAGCAAGGTGGCAGGGCACGACCATGTGTAGTGACAGAAGACGCGGAATTAGTAGAGAAGTTTAAAGAGGAGTGAGCCAAGGAACTGTCCTTGGGGGTCAGAGGGCTTAGATTTCCAGGAAATGGAGAATGAGTGGCCAGAGCGGTAGGAGGTGATCCATCTTAGTGTGGTTCCCATCAAGAAAGGAAAGTGCGATTTCAAAGGAGGTAGAGGTGGTCCACATTGGCGAAGGCTGTAGAGAGATCAAACAGACTGAGAATGGAAGAGAGGTAAGCGTGGAGGGTTGTGGTTAGAAAGTTAAAATGTGGTGGAGTGCTGCTTCTGGGGCGTATTTACTCTTAAGTCCAGAGTGAAACGGGTCACATAGGAATTTGTCTTCAAGATTGGTGACAATGTAGTTGAAAACTACTCTCTCCAGGATCGTGGAGTGAAGCAGCAAAAGAAATACAGTTCAGGAAATAAAGGGTTTGTTGGGGATTGTCAGCAGGTTTCTTAAAACTGGGGATGACAGCGGTTGTTTCACAGCAGGCAGGAAAGATGCCATTGGGGGGGGGGGGGGGGGGGGGGGGGGGGGGGGGGAAGAGAGAGAGAGAGAGAGAGAGAGAGAGAGAGAGAGAGAGAGAGAGAGAGAGAGAGAGAGAGAGAGAGAGAGAGAGAGAGAGAGAGAGAGAGAGAGAGAGAGAGAGAGAGAGAGAGAGAGAGAGAGAGAGAGAGAGAGAGAGAGAGAGAGAGAGAGAGAGAGAGAGAGAGAGAGAGAGAGAGAGAGAGAGAGAGAGAGGAGAGAGAGAGAGAGAGAGAGAGAGAGAGAGAGAGAGAGAGAGAGAGAGATTTTGAAGAGGGACGGGAGGTGCAAGGAAGCGAAGTGGGCAAGTTCTTTAATTGTTTCGGGTACAAAAGGGTTTATGGGTGCAGGTTATGGCTTGGCTGAACAGTGGATTGGTAGGCGATTGGTGTGGGAAGTGTGGGCAAAGTTGAAGAGAGAAGTTAGGGAGAGACTCATTAGATGTAGGGTGAAGGAGGGAGAGATGGGAGAGATAAGAGAGTTTGAGATTTTGGGGGCAAAGTTATCTGTTGTGAGTGAGGAAGATAGGGAGAGTTGTTTAGGAGAAGAGAGCATGCTCTGGAAGGGAGGGTCATGGAGAGCTGGCGACGATGGGAGAGGAAAGATGATATGATTTTAATATGCCCAGAAGTAGTAGTAAGGGAAGGGGAACATATTATGCAGATAGGAAGGACATTGGATGGGTGGTCTTTATGACAGCAGCATATGTGGAGGTGCAATTTTTTGATTGGAGGTACGTTTTAGTGAGCTTCAGTTTGGCAAAACTGCGCTCACCACTTGCAACACTGATGGGCAATATGTATGCATGGATTTGTCGTGTTGCACTTTTTTCGATTCATTTCTATAAAACAGAGTATTCTTAAAAGCCAGGCATAAGCACATATTTCTACCAATTATACATGAGAAGATATGTGCTTAAGTGCCAACGTTGAATACTGGTCTCAGATGCCAGTTTCCAACAAAATGTTTGATCCTGGACACATGATTTTAACTCACTGTGGTTTATCTGCCAAAATTTGAAGAGCCTACAAGTCATTCAGTTCACGCTGTACCATTCATGCCAACATTATCCATTCTATTAGGGGGATGCTAGTCCTGTCCTGGTTTTAACTTTGCATTCTGGGACTTGTAGTTCTAGATTTATAATGGGGACAACCAGGACTGCAAGTCCTAGAATGCACAGTTAAACCAGGACTGGAATAGCATCTCTTGACTGGAATAGATATGTTGTGTCATGCATGGTGTACGGCATTAAAAAAAAGGCGTACTCACAGTATTTTGTTTCATGTATATGTCAATGGCCATTTGTAAATGCACATCAAAACATTCTGTGCTTCTTGGTTTACTGATGACATCTTGCATGCAAAGTGACTGATCTGTTGCCTCTAGTATCAAAGAATTAGGTCACTGGCTGTAAGATAATTTTCTGTGATGTCAATACATATGCAAAATAGGGCATCCTGAATGTCCTTTGTCACACAGTTCCTGACAATACTTAGAACCATCCCTGTATATTTCAGGGTAAATTGACATTCTTTGTTAACCTTAAAATAATAGTAACAGCTTGCTTGCCTAAAGCCAAGCAATGTTTAAAAGCCACATTTACTTCCATTCCATGTACTACAAACTATCTGAAACTGAAATCACTTCACTTTCATTGTGTTCTTTTAATAAGTGTACAACAGGACAATGACCATAAAGAAAGGTCATTAGTTAGTGTGGGTTTTTATATTACAGGTAGGAGAACGTGTCAATGAGTTGACTCCTCTCCGCTCTCCTGGCTAAGGCGACAGACTTTATTTTTGTAGTGCTAAAAATGGCACCCATAGACCCTGGTTGAGCGTGATGGGTGGCAATGTTTAATTTCCATGGGACTGAATATCCACAATCCACCAAACAACAGTAATTTCTGACCCTTCTGGTAGCTTATTTCAGGTTAAAAGCAGCAAGCATTTTATACAGTTTGGCATGGCACCAGGCAAAAATTCATGCCTTTTAATGCTAAAAGCATTTTGTGAGATTCTCATTTCCTATGTACAAAACATCCTGTGAACAAAATGTTTTTTTTTC